>NW_027463878.1:0-127095 GCF_050947455.1 Rhinoderma darwinii
AGGCGCTGAGACGAATGCCGCCAAGATCGAGCGTCTATGACTTACGGTTCAAGAATTAGCCTCAGAAACAGTGGTTCTGAACATGCTGCCAATAGCTCGTCTGGGAAACATCCAGAGAAGTCCAAGATAGTGTTTTTTAGACTGGCTGCCACGAGCTGAAACGAATGCAGCCAAGAGCGAGCGTCTGTGACTTACGGTTCAAGAGTTATTCACAGAAACATGGTTCTGAACTTTGCTGCCAGCCGCGAAAGCGAAAATAACCAAGATCGAGCGTCTAGGATTTACTTGTCAATAGCTCGCCTGGGATACATCCAGAGAAGTCAAAGACAGTGCTTCTATACTAATTGCGAGGCGCTGAGACGAATGCCGCCAAGATCTAGCGTCTATGACTTACGGTTCAAGAATTAGCCTCAGAAACAGTGGGAAACAGTGCTTCTATACTAATTGCCAGGCGCTGAGACGAATTCCGCCAAGATCGAGCGTCTATGACTTACGGTTCAAGAATTAGCCTCAGAAACAGTGGTTCTGAACATGCTGCCAATAGCTCGTCTGGGAAACATCCAGAGAAGTCCAAGATAGTGTTTTTTAGACTGGCTGCCACGAGCTGAAACGAATGCAGCCAAGAGCGAGCGTCTGTGACTTACGGTTCAAGAGTTATTCACAGAAACATGGTTCTGAACTTTGCTGCCAGCCGCGAAAGCGAAAATAACCAGGATCGAGCGTCTAGGATTTACTTGTCAATAGCTCGCCTGGGAAACATCCAGAGAAGTCAAAGACAGTGCTTCTATACTAATTGCCAGGCGCTGAGACGAATGCCGCCAAGATCTAGCGTCTATGACTTACGGTTCAAGAATTAGCATCAGAAACAGTGGGAAACAGTGCTTCTATACTAATTGCCAGGCGCTGAGACGAATGCCGCCAAGATCGAGCGTCTATGACTTACGGTTCAAGAATTAGCCTCAGAAACAGTGGTTCTGAACATGCTGCCAATAGCTCGTCTGGGAAACATCCAGAGAAGTCCAAGATAGTGTTTTTTAGACTGGCTGCCACGAGCTGAAACGAATGCAGCCAAGAGCGAGCGTCTGTGACTTACGGTTCAAGAGTTATTCACAGAAACATGGTTCTGAACTTTGCTGCCAGCCGCGAAAGCGAAAATAACCAAGATCGAGCGTCTAGGATTTACTTGTCAATAGCTCGCCTGGGAAACATCCAGAGAAGTCAAAGACAGTGCTTCTATACTAATTGCCAGGCGCTGAGACGAATACCGCCAAGATCTAGCGTCTATGACTTACGGTTCAAGAATTAGCCTCAGAAACAGTGGGAAACAGTGCTTCTATACTAATTGCCAGGCGCTGAGACGAATGCCGCCAAGATCTAGCGTCTATGACTTACGGTTCAAGAATTAGCCTCAGAAACAGTGGTTCTGAACATGCTGCCAATAGCTCGTCTGGGAAACATCCAGAGAAGTCCAAGATAGTGTTTTTTAGACTGGCTGCCACGAGCTGAAACGAATGCAGCCAAGAGCGAGCGTCTGTGACTTACGGTTCAAGAGTTATTCACAGAAACATGGTTCTGAACTTTGCTGCCAGCCGCGAAAGCGAAAATAACCAAGATCGAGCGTCTAGGATTTACTTGTCAATAGCTCGCCTGGGAAACATCCAGAGAAGTCAAAGACAGTGCTTCTATACTAATTGCCAGGCGCTGAGACGAATGCCGCCAAGATCTAGCGTCTATGACTTACGGTTCAAGAATTAGCCTCAGAAACAGTGGGAAACAGTGCTTCTATACTAATTGCCAGGCGCTGAGACGAATGCCGTCAAGATCTAGCGTCTATGACTTACGGTTCAAGAATTAGCCTCAGAAACAGTGGTTCTGAACATGCTGCCAATAGCTCGCCTGGGAAACATCCAGAGAGGTCCAAGATAGTGTTTTTTAGACTGGCTGCCACGAGCTGAAACGAATGCAGCCAAAAGCGAGCGTCTGTGACTTACGGTTCAAGAGTTATTCACAGAAACATGGTTCTGAACTTTGCTGCCAGCCGCGAAAGCGAAAATAACCAAGATCGAGCGTCTAGGATTTACTTGTCAATAGCTCGCCTGGGAAACATCCAGAGAAGTCAAAGACAGTGCTTCCATACTAATTGCCAGGCGCTGAGACGAATGCCGCCAAGATCTAGCGTCTATGACTTACGGTTCAAGAATTAGCCTCAGAAACAGTGGGAAACAGTGCTTCTATACTAATTGCCAGGCGCTGAGACGAATGCCGCCAAGTGCGAGCGTCCATGACTTACGGTTCAAGAATTAGCCTCAGAAACAGTGGTTCTGAACATGCTGCCAATAGCTCGCCTGGGAAACATCCAGAGAAGTCCAAGATAGTGTTTTTTAGACTGGCTGCCACGAGCTGAAACGAATGCAGCCAAGAGCGAGCGTCTGTGACTTACGGTTCAAGAGTTATTCACAGAAATATGGTTCTGAACTTTGCTGCCAGCCGCGAAAGCGAAAATAACCAAGATCGAGCGTCTAGGATTTACTTGTCAATAGCTCGCCTGGGAAACATCCAGAGAAGTCAAAGACAGTGCTTATATACTAATTGCCAGGCGCTGAGACGAATGCCGCCAAGATCTAGCGTCTATGACTTACGGTTCAAGAATTAGCCTCAGAAACAGTGGGAAACAGTGCTTCTATACTAATTGCCAGGCGCTGAGACGAATGCCGCCAAGATCGAGCGTCTATGACTTACGGTTCAAGAATTAGCCTCAGAAACAGTGGTTCTGAACATGCTGCCAATAGCTCGTCTGGGAAACATCCAGAGAAGTCCAAGATAGTGTTTTTTTAGACTGGCTGCCACGAGCTGAAACGAATGCAGCCAAGAGCGAGCGTCTGTGACTTACGGTTCAAGAGTTATTCACAGAAACATGGTTCTGAACTTTGCTGCCAGCCGCGAAAGCGAAAGTAACCAAGATCGAGCGTCTAGAATTTACTTGTCAATAGCTCGCCTGGGAAACATCCAGAGAAGTCAAAGACAGTGCTTCTATACTAATTGCCAGGCGCTGAGACGAATGCCGCCAAGATCGAGTGTCTATGACTTACGGTTCAAGAATTAGCCTCAGAAACAGTGGCAAACAGTGCTTCTATACTAATTGCCAGGCGCTGAGACGAATGCCGCCAAGATCGAGCGTCTATGACTTACGGTTCAAGAATTAGCCTCAGAAACAGTGGTTCTGAACATGCTGCAAATAGCTCGCCTGGGAAACATCCAGAGAAGTCCAAGATAGTGTTTTTTAGACTGGCTGCCACGAGCTGAAACGAATGCAGCCAAGATCGAGCGTCTATGACTTACGGTTCAAGAATTAGCCTCAGAAACAGTGGTTTTGAACATGCTGCCAATAGCTCGCCTGGGAAACATCCAGAGAAGTCCAAGATAGTGTTTTTTTAGACTGGCTGCCACGAGCTGAAACGAATGCAGCCAAGAGCGAGCGTCTGTGACTTACGGTTCAAGAGTTATTCACAGAAACATGGTTCTGAACTTTGCTGCCAGCCGCGAAAGCGAAAATAACCAAGATCGAGCGTCTAGGATTTTCTTGTCAATAGCTCGCCTGGGAAACATCCAGAGAAGTCAAAGACTGTGCTTCTATACTAATTGCCAGGCGCTGAGACGAATGCCGCCAAGATCGAGCGTCTATGACTTACGGTTCAAGAATTAGCCTCAGAAACAGTGGGAAACAGTGCTTTTATACTAATTGCCAGGCACTGAGACGAATGCCGCCAAGATCGAATGTCTATGACTTACGGTTCAAGAATTAGCCTCAGAAACAGTGGTTCTGAACATGCTGCAAATAGCTCGCCTGGGAAACATCCAGAGAAGTCCAAGATAGTGTTTTTTAGACTGGCTGCCACGAGCTGAAACGAATGCAGCCAAGATCGAGCGTCTATGACTTACGGTTCAAGAATTAGCCTCAGAAACAGTGGTTTTTAACATGCTGCCAATAGCTCGCCTGGGAAACATCCAGAGAAGTCCAAGATAGTGTTTTTTTAGACTGGCTGTCACGAGCTGAAACGAATGCAGCCAAGATCGAGCGTCTGTGACTTACGGTTCAAGAGTTATTCACAGAAACATGGTTCTGAACTTTGCTGCCAGCCGCGAAAGCGAAAATAACCAAGATCGAGCGTCTAGGATTTTCTTGTCAATAGCTCGCCTGGGAAACATCCAGAGAAGTCAAAGACTGTGCTTCTATACTAATTGCCAGGCGCTGAGACGAATGCCGCCAAGATCGAGCGTCTATGACTTACGGTTCAAGAATTAGCCTCAGAAACAGTGGGAAACAGTGCTTCTATACTAATTGCCAGGCGCTGAGAGGAATGCAGCCAAGATCGAGCGTCTATGACTTACGGTTCAAGAATTAGCCTCAGAAACAGTGGTTCTGAACATGCTGCCAATAGCTCGCCTGGGAAACATCCAGAGAAGTCCAAGATAGTGTTTTTTAGACTGGCTGCCACGAGCTGAAACGAATGCAGCCAAGAGCGAGCGTCTGTGACTTACGGTTCAAGAGTTATTCACAGAAACATGGTTCTGAACTTTGCTGCCAGCCGCGAAAGCGAAAATAACCAAGATCGAGCGTCTAGGATTTACTTGTCAATAGCTCGCCTGGGAAACATCCAGAGAAGTCAAAGACAGTGCTTCTATACTAATTGCCAGGCGCTGAGACGAATGCCGCCAAGATCTAGCGTCTATGACTTACGGTTCAAGAATTAGCCTCAGAAACAGTGGGAAACAGTGCTTCTATACTAATTGCCAGGCGCTGAGACGAATGCCGCCAAGATCGAGCGTCTATGACTTACGGTTCAAGAATTAGCCTCAGAAACAGTGGTTCTGAACATGCTGCCAATAGCTCGCCTGGGAAACATCCAGAGAAGTCCAAGATTGTGTTTTTTATACTGGCTGCCACGAGCTGAAACGAATGCAGCCAAGAGCGAGCGTCTGTGACTTACGGTTCAAGAGTTATTCACAGAAACATGGTTCTGAACTTTGCTGCCAGCCGCGAAAGCGAAAATAACCAAGATCGAGCGTCTAGGATTTACTTGTCAATAGCTCGCCTGGGAAACATCCAGAGAAGTCAAAGACAGTGCTTCTATACTAATTGCCAGGCGCTGAGACGAATGCCGCCAAGATCGAGCGTCTATGACTTACGGTTCAAGAATTAGCCTCAGAAACAGTGGTTCTGAACATGCTGCCAATAGCTCGCCTGGGAAACATCTAGAGAAGTCCAAGATAGTGTTTTTTAGACTGGCTGCCACGAGCTGAAACGAATGCAGCCAAGAGCGAGCGTCTGTGACTTACGGTTCAAGAGTTATTCACAGAAACATGGTTCTGAACTTTGCTGCCAGCCGCGAAAGCGAAAATAACCAAGATCGAGCGTCTAGGATTTACTTGTCAATAGCTCGCCTGGGAAACATCCAGAGAAGTCAAAGACAGTGCTTCTATACTAATTGCCAGGCGCTGAGACGAATGCCGCCAAGATCGAGCGTCTATGACTTACGGTTCAAGAATTAGCCTCAAAAACAGTGGTTCTGAACATGCTGCCAATAGCTCGCCTGGGAAACATCCAGAGAAGTCCAAGATTGTGTTTTTTAGACTGGCTGCCACGAGCTGAAACGAATGCAGCCAAGAGCGAGCGTCTGTGACTTACGGTTCAAGAGTTATTCACAGAAACATGGTTCTGAACTTTGCTGCCAGCCGCGAAAGCGAAAATAACCAAGATCGAGCGTCTAGGATTTTCTTGTCAATAGCTCGCCTGGGAAACATCCAGAGAAGTCAAAGACTGTGCTTCTATACTAATTGCCAGGTGCTGAGACGAATGCCGCCAAGATCGAGCGTCTATGACTTACGGTTCAAGAATTAGCCTCAGAAACAGTGGGAAACAGTGCTTTTATACTAATTGCCAGGCGCTGAGACGAATGCCGCCAAGATCGAACGTCTATGACTTACGGTTCAAGAATTAGCCTCAGAAACAGTGGTTCTGAACATGCTGCCAATAGCTCGCCTGGGAAACATCCAGAGAAGTCCAGGATAGTGTTTTTTAGACTGGCTGCCACGAGCTGAAACGAATGCAGCCAAGAGCGAGAGTCTGTGACTTACCGTTCAAGAGTTATTCACAGAAACATGGTTCTGAACTTTGCTGCCAGCCGCGAAAGCGAAAATAACCAAGATCGAGCGTCTAGGATTTACTTGTCAATAGCTCGCCTGGGAAACATCCAGAGAAGTCAAAGACAGTGCTTCTATACTAATTGCCAGGCGCTGAGACGAATGCCGCCAAGATCTAGCGTCTATGACTTACGGTTCAAGAATTAGCCTCAGAAACAGTGGGAAACAGTGCTTCTATACTAATTGCCAGGCGCTGAGACGAATGCCGCCAAGATCGAGCGTCTATGACTTACGGTTCAAGAATTAGCCTCAGAAACAGTGGTTCTGAACATGCTGCCAATAGCTCGCCTGGGAAACATCCAGAGAAGTCCAAGATAGTGTTTTTTAGACTGGCTGCCACGAGCTGAAACGAATGCAGCCAAGAGCGAGCGTCTGTGACTTACGGTTCAAGAGTTATTCACAGAAACATGGTTCTGAACTTTGCTGCCAGCCGCGAAAGCGAAAATAACCAAGATCGAGCGTCTAGGATTTACTTGTCAATAGCTCGCCTGGGAAACATCCAGAGAAGTCAAAGACAGTGCTTCTATACTAATTGCCAGGCGCTGAGACGAATGCCGCCAAGATCTAGCGTCTATGACTTACGGTTCAAGAATTAGCCTCAGAAACAGTGGGAAACAGTGCTTCTATACTAATTGCCAGGCGCTGAAACGAATGCCGCCAAGATCGAGCGTCTATGACTTACGGTTCAAGAATTAGCCTCAGAAACAGTGGTTCTGAACATGCTGCCAATAGCTCGTCTGGGAAACATCCAGAGAAGTCCAAGATAGTGTTTTTTAGACTGGCTGCCACGAGCTGAAACGAATGCAGCCAAGAGCGAGCGTCTGTGACTTACGGTTCAAGAGTTATTCACAGAAACATGGTTCTGAACTTTGCTGCCAGCCGCGAAAGCGAAAATAACCAAGATCGAGCGTCTAGGATTTACTTGTCAATAGCTCGCCTGGGAAACATCCAGAGAAGTCAAAGACAGTGCTTCTATACTAATTGCCAGGCGCTGAGACGAATGCCGCCAAGATCTAGCGTCTTTGACTTACGGTTCAAGAATTAGCCTCAGAAACAGTGGGAAACAGTGCTTCTATACTAATTGCCAGGCGCTGAGACGAATGCCGCCAAGATCTAGCGTCTATGACTTACGGTTCAAGAATTAGCCTCAGAAACAGTGGTTCTGAACATGCTGCCAATAGCTCGCCTGGGAAACATCCAGAGAAGTCCAAGATAGTGTTTTTTAGACTGGCTGCCACGAGCTGAAACGAATGCAGCCAAGAGCGAGCGTCTGTGACTTACGGTTCAAGAGTTATTCACAGAAACATGGTTCTGAACTTTGCTGCCAGCCGCGAAAGCGAAAATAACCAAGATCGAGCGTCTAGGATTTACTTGTCAATAGCTCGCCTGGGAAACATCCAGAGAAGTCAAAGACAGTGCTTCTATACTAATTGCCAGGCGCTGAGACGAATGCCGCCAAGATCTAGCGTCTATGACTTACGGTTCAAGAATTAGCCTCAGAAACAGTGGGAAACAGTGCTTCTATACTAATTGCCAGGCGCTGAGACGAATGGCGCCAAGATCGAGCGTCTAAGACTTACGGTTCAAGAATTTGCCTCAGAAACAGTGGTTCTGAACATGCTGCCAATAGCTCGCCTGGGAAACATCCAGAGAAGTCCAAGATAGTGTTTTTTAGACGGACTGCCACGAGCTGAAACGAATGCAGCCAAGAGCGAGCGTCTGTGACTTGCGGTTCAAGAGTTATTCACAGAAACATGGTTCTGAACTTTGCTGCCAGCCGCGAAAGCGAAAATAACCAAGATCGAGCGTCTAGGATTTACTTGTCAATAGCTCGCCTGGGAAACATCCAGAGAAGTCAAAGACAGTCTTCTATACTAATTGCCAGGCGCTGAGACGAATGCCGCCAAGATCTAGCGTCTATGACTTACGGTTCAAGAATTAGCCTCAGAAACAGTGGGAAACAGTGCTTCTATACTAATTGCCAGGCGCTGAGACGAATGCCGCCAAGATCGAGCGTCTATGACTTACGGTTCAAGAATTAGCCTCAGAAACAGTGGTTCTGAACATGCTGCCAATAGCTCGTCTGGGAAACATCCAGAGAAGTCCAAGATAGTGTTTTTTTAGACTGGCTGCCACGAGCTGAAACGAATGCCGCCAAGATCGAGCGTCTAAGACTTACGGTTCAAGAATTAGCCTCAGAAACAGTGGTTCTGAACATGCTGCCAATAGCTCGCCTGGTAAACATCCAGAGAAGTCCAAGATAGTGTTTTTTAGACGGGCTGCCACGAGCTGAAACGAATGCAGCCAAGAGCGAGCGTCTGTGACTTACGGTTCAAGAGTTATTCACAGAAACATGGTTCTGAACTTTGCTGCCAGCCGCGAAAGCGAAAATAACCAAGATCGAGCGTCTAGGATTTACTTGTCAATAGCTCGCCTGGGAAACATCCAGAGAAGTCAAAGACAGTGCTTCTATACTAATTGCCAGGCGCTGAGACGAATGCCGCCAAGATCTAGCGTCTATGACTTACGGTTCAAGAATTAGCCTCAGAAACAGTGGGAAACAGTGCTTCTATACTAATTGCCAGGCGCTGAGACGAATGCCGCCAAGATCGAGCGTCTATGACTTACGGTTCAAGAATTAGCCTCAGAAACAGTGGTTCTGAACATGCTGCCAATAGCTCGCCTGGGAAACATCCAGAGAAGTCCAAGATAGTGTTTTTTAGACTGGCTGCCACGAGCTGAAACGAATGCAGCCAAGAGCGAGCGTCTGTGACTTACGGTTCAAGAGTTATTCACAGAAACATGGTTCTGAACTTTGCTGCCAGCCGCGAAAGCGAAAATAACCAAGATCGAGCGTCTAGGATTTACTTGTCAATAGCTCGCCTGGGAAACATCCAGAGAAGTCAAAGACAGTGCTTCTATACTAATTGCCAGGCGCTGAGACGAATGCAGCCAAGATCTAGCGTCTCTGACTTACGGTTCAAGAATTAGCCTCAGAAACAGTGGGAAACAGTGCTTCTATACTAATTGCCAGGCGCTGAGACGAATGCCGCCAAGATCGAGCGTCTATGACTTACGGTTCAAGAATTAGCCTCAGAAACAGTGGTTCTGAACATGCTGCCAATAGCTCGCCTGGGAAACATCCAGAGAAGTCCAAGATAGTGTTTTTTAGACTGGCTGCCACGAGCTGAAACGAATGCAGCCAAGAGCGAGCGTCTGTGACTTACGGTTCAAGAGTTATTCACAGAAACATGGTTCTGAACTTTGCTGCCAGCCGCGAAAGCGAAAATAACCAAGATCGAGCGTCTAGGATTTACTTGTCAATAGCTCGCCTGGGAAACATCCAGAGAAGTCAAAGACAGTGCTTCTATACTAATTGCCAGGCGCTGAGACGAATTCCGCCAAGATCTAGCGTCTATGACTTACGGTTCAAGAATTAGCCTCAGAAACAGTGGGAAACAGTGCTTCTATACTAATTGCCAGGCGCTGAGACGAATGCCGCCAAGATCGAGCGTCTATGACTTACGGTTCAAGAATTAGCCTCAGAAACAGTGGTTCTGAACATGCTGCCAATAGCTCGCCTGGGAAACATCCAGAGAAGTCCAAGATAGTGTTTTTTAGACTGGCTGCCACGAGCTGAAACGAATGCAGCCAAGAGCGAGCGTCTGTGACTTACGGTTCAAGAGTTATTCACAGAAACATGGTTCTGAACTTTGCTGCCAGCCGCGAAAGCGAAAATAACCAAGATCGAGCGTCTAGGATTTACTTGTCAATAGCTCGCATGGGAAACATCCAGAGAAGTCAAAGACAGTGCTTCTATACTAATTGCCAGGCGCTGAGACGAATGCAGCTAAGATCTAGCGTCTATGACTTACGGTTCAAGAATTAGCCTCAGAAACAGTGGGAAACAGTGCTTCTATACTAATTGCCAGGCGCTGAGACGAATGCAGCCAAGATCGAGCGTCTATGACTTACGGTTCAAGAATTAGCCTCAGAAACAGTGGTTCTGAACATGCTGCCAATAGCTCGCCTG
Organism: Rhinoderma darwinii; assembly: GCF_050947455.1. Taxonomy (NCBI): domain Eukaryota; kingdom Metazoa; phylum Chordata; class Amphibia; order Anura; family Rhinodermatidae; genus Rhinoderma; species Rhinoderma darwinii. The sequence continues at coordinate 10,235 of NW_027463878.1, forward strand.
GGAAACATCCAGAGAAGTCCAAGATTGTGTTTTTTAGACTGGCTGCCACGAGCTGAAACGAATGCAGCCAAGAGCGAGCGTCTGTGACTTACGGTTCAAGAGTTATTCACAGAAACATGGTTCTGAACTTTGCTGCCAGCCGCGAAAGCGAAAATAACCAAGATCGAGCGTCTAGGATTTACTTGTCAATAGCTCGCCTGGGAAACATCCAGAGAAGTCAAAGACAGTGCTTCTATACTAATTGCCAGGCGCTGAGACGAATGCCGCCAAGATCGAGCGTCTATGACTTACGGTTCAAGAATTAGCCTCAGAAACAGTGGTTCTGAACATGCTGCCAATAGCTCGCCTGGGAAACATCCAGAGAAGTCCAAGATAGTGTTTTTTAGACTGGCTGCCACGAGCTGAAACGAATGCAGCCAAGAGCGAGCGTCTGTGACTTACGGTTCAAGAGTTATTCACATAAACATGGTTCTGAACTTTGCTGCCAGCCGCGAAAGCGAAAATAACCAAGATCGAGCGTCTAGGATTTACTTGTCAATAGCTCGCCTGGGAAACATCCAGAGAAGTCAAAGACAGTGCTTCTATACTAATTGCCAGGCGCTGAGACGAATGCCGCCAAGATCTAGCGTCTATGACTTACGGTTCAAGAATTAGCCTCAGAAACAGTGGGAAACAGTGCTTCTATACTAATTGCCAGGCGCTGAGACGAATGCAGCCAAGATCGAGCGTCTATGACTTACGGTTCAAGAATTAGCCTCAGAAACAGTGGTTCTGAACATGCTGCCAATAGCTCGCCTGGGAAACATCCAGAGAAGTCCAAGATTGTGTTTTTTAGACTGGCTGCCACGAGCTGAAACGAATGCAGCCAAGAGCGAGCGTCTGTGACTTACGGTTCAAGAGTTATTCACAGAAACATGGTTCTGAACTTTGCTGCCAGCCGCGAAAGCGAAAATAACCAAGATCGAGCGTCTAGGATTTACTTGTCAATAGCTCGCCTGGGAAACATCCAGAGAAGTCAAAGACAGTGCTTCTATACTAATTGCCAGGCGCTGAGACGAATGCCGCCAAGATCGAGCGTCTATGACTTACGGTTCAAGAATTAGCCTCAGAAACAGTGGTTCTGAACATGCTGCCAATAGCTCGCCTGGGAAACATCCAGAGAAGTCCAAGATAGTGTTTTTTAGACTGGCTGCCACGAGCTGAAACGAATGCAGCCAAGAGCGAGCGTCTGTGACTTACGGTTCAAGAGTTATTCACAGAAACATGGTTCTGAACTTTGCTGCCAGCCGCGAAAGCGAAAATAACCAAGATCGAGCGTCTAGGATTTACTTGTCAATAGCTCGCCTGGGAAACATCCAGAGAAGTCAAAGACAGTGCTTCTATACTAATTGCCAGGCGCTGAGACGAATGCCGCCAAGATCTAGCGTCTATGACTTACGGTTCAAGAATTAGCCTCAGAAACAGTGGTTCTGAACATGCTGCCAATAGCTCGCCTGGGAAACATCCAGAGAAGTCCAAGATAGTGTTTTTTAGACTGGCTGCCACGAGCTGAAACGAATGCAGCCAAGAGCGAGCGTCTGTGACTTACGGTTCAAGAGTTATTCACAGAAACATGGTTCTGAACTTTGCTGCCAGCCGCGAAAGCGAAAATAACCAAGATCGAGCGTCTAGGATTTACTTGTCAATAGCTCGCCTGGGAAACATCCAGAGAAGTCAAAGACAGTGCTTCTATACTAATTGCCAGGCGCTGAGACGAATGCCGCCAAGATCTAGCGTCTATGACTTACGGTTCAAGAATTAGCCTCAGAAACAGTGGGAAACAGTGCTTCTATACTAATTGCCAGGCGCTGAGACGAATGCCGCCAAGATCGAGCGTCTATGACTTACGGTTCAAGAATTAGCCTCAGAAACAGTGGTTCTGAACATGCTGCCAATAGCTCGTCTGGGAAACATCCAGAGAAGTTCAAGATAGAGTTTTTTAGACTGGCTGCCACGAGCTGAAACGAATGCAGCCAAGAGCGAGCGTCTGTGACTTACGGTTCAAGAGTTATTCACAGAAACATGGTTCTGAACTTTGCTGCCAGCCGCGAAAGCGAAAATAACCAAGATCGAGCGTCTAGGATTTACTTGTCAATAGCTCGCCTGGGAAACATCCAGAGAAGTCAAAGACAGTGCTTCTATACTAATTGCCAGGCGCTGAGACGAATGCCGCCAAGATCTAGCGTCTATGACTTACGGTTCAAGAATTAGCCTTAGAAACAGTGGGAAACAGTGCTTCTATACTAATTGCCAGGCGCTGAGACGAATGCCGCCAAAATCTAGCGTCTATGACTTACGGTTCAAGAATTAGCCTCAGAAACAGTGGGAAACAGTGCTTCTATACTAATTGCCAGGCGCTGAGACGAATGGCGCCAAGATCGAGCGTCTAAGACTTACGGTTCAAGAATTTGCCTCAGAAACAGTGGTTCTGAACATGCTGCCAATAGCTCGCCTGGGAAACATCCAGAGAAGTCCAAGATAGTGTTTTTTAGACGGGCTGCCACGAGCTGAAACGAATGCAGCCAAGAGCGAGCGTCTGTGACTTGCGGTTCAAGAGTTATTCACAGAAACATGGTTCTGAACTTTGCTGCCAGCCGCGAAAGCGAAAATAACCAAGATCGAGCGTCTAGGATTTACTTGTCAATAGCTCGCCTGGGAAACATCCAGAGAAGTCAAAGACAGTGCTTCTATACTAATTGCCAGGCGCTGAGACGAATGCCGCCAAGATCGAGCGTCTATGACTTACGGTTCAAGAATTAGCCTCAGAAACAGTGGGAAACAGTGCTTCTATACTAATTGCCAGGCGCTGAGACGAATGCCGCCAAGATCGAGCATCTATGACTTACGGTTCAAGAATTAGCCTCAGAAACAGTGGTTCTGAACATGCTGCCAATAGCTCGTCTGGGAAACATCCAGAGAAGTCCAAGATAGTGTTTTTTAGACTGGTTGCCACGAGCTGAAACGAATGCAGCCAAGAGCGAGCGTCTGTGACTTACGGTTCAAGAGTTATTCACAGAAACATGGTTCTGAACTTTGCTGCCAGCCGCGAAAGCGAAAATAACCAAGATCGAGCGTCTAGGATTTACTTGTCAATAGCTCGCCTGGGAAACATCCAGAGAAGTCAAAGACAGTGCTTCTATACTAATTGCCAGGCGCTGAGACGAATGCCGCCAAGATCTAGCGTCTATGACTTACGGTTCAAGAATTAGCCTCAGAAACAGTGGGAAACAGTGCTTCTATACTAATTGCCAGGCGCTGAGACGAATGCCGCCAAGTGCGAGCGTCTATGACTTACGGTTCAAGAATTAATCTCAGAAACAGTGGTTCTGAACATGCTGCCAATAGCTCGCCTGGGAAACATCCAGAGAAGTCCAAGATTGTGTTTTTTAGACTGGCTGCCACGAGCTGAAACTAATGCAGCCAAGAGCGAGCGTCTGTGACTTACGGTTCAAGAGTTATTCACAGAAACATGGTTCTGAACTTTGCTGCCAGCCGCGAAAGCGAAAATAACCAAGATCGAGCGTCTAGGATTTACTTGTCAATAGCTCGCCTGGGAAACATCCAGAGAAGTCAAAGACAGTGCTTCTATACTAATTGCCAGGCGCTGAGACGAATGCCGCCAAGATCTAGCGTCTATGACTTACGGTTCAAGAATTAGCCTCAGAAACAGTGGGAAACAGTGCTTCTATACTAATTGCCAGGCGCTGAGACGAATGCCGCCAAGATCGAGCGTCTATGACTTACGGTTCAAGAATTAGCCTAAGAAACAGTGGTTCTGAACATGCTGCCAATAGCTCGTCTGGGAAACATCCAGAGAAGTCCAAGATTGTGTTTTTTAGACTGGCTGCCACGAGCTGAAACGAATGCAGCCAAGAGCGAGTGTCTGTGACTTACGGTTCAAAAGTTATTCACAGAAACATGGTTCTGAACTTTGCTGCCAGCCGCGAAAGCGAAAATAACCAAGATCGAGCGTCTAGGATTTACTTGTCAAAAGCTCGCCTGGGAAACATCCAGAGAAGTCAAAGACAGTGCTTCAATACTAATTGCCAGGCGCTGAGACGAATGCCGCCAAGATCTAGCGTCTATGACTTACGGTTCAAGAATTAGCCTCAGAAACAGTGGGAAACAGTGCTTCTATACTAATTGCCAGGCGCTGAGACGAATGCCGCCAAGATCTAGCGTCTATGACTTACGGTTCAAGAATTAGCCTCAGAAACAGTGGGAAACAGTGCTTCTATACTAATTGCCAGGCGCTGAGACGAATGCCGCCAAGATCGAGCGTCTATGACTTACGGTTCAAGAATTAGCCTCAGAAACAGTGGTTCTGAACATGCTGCCAATAGCTCGCCTGGGAAACATACAAAGAAGTCCAAGATTGTGTTTTTTAGACTGGCTGCCACGAGCTGAAACGAATGCAGCCAAGAGCGAGCGTCAGTGACTTACGGTTCAAAAGTTATTCACAGAAACATGGTTCTGAACTTTGCTGCCAGCCGCGAAAGCAACCAAGATCAAGCGTCTAGGATTTACTTGTGAATAGCTCGCCTGGAATACATCCAGAGAAGTCAAAGACAGTGCTTCCATACTAATTGCCAGGCGCTGAGACGAATGCCGCCAAGATCGAGCGTCTATGACTTACGGTTCAAGAATTAGCCTCAGAAACAGTGGTTCTGAACATGCTGCTAATAGCTCGCCTGGGAAACATCCAGAGAAGTCCAATATAGTGTTTTTTTAGACTGGCTGCCACGAGCTGAAACGAATGCAACCAAGAGCGAGCGTCTGTGACTTACGGTTCAAGAGTTATTTACAGAAACATGGTTCTGAACTTTGCTGCCAGCCGCGAAAGCGAAAGTAACCAAGATCGAGCGTCTAGGATTTACTTGTGAATAGCTCGCCTGGGAAACATCCAGAGAAGTCAAAGACAGTGCTTCTATACTAATTGCCAGGCGCTGAGACGAATGCCGCCAAGATCAAGCGTCTAAGACTTACGGTTCAAGAATTAGCCTCAGAAACAGTGGGAAACAGTGCTTCTATACTAATTGCCAGGCGCTGAGACGAATGCCGCCAAGATCGAGCGTCTATGACTTACGGTTCAAGAATTAGCCTCAGAAACAGTGGTTCTGAACATGCTGCCAATAGCTCGCCTGGGAAACATCCAGAGAAGTCCAAGATTGTGTTTTTTAGACTGGCTGCCACGAGCTGAAACGAATGCAGCCAAGAGCGAGCGTCTGTGACTTACGGTTCAAGAGTTATTCACAGAAACATGGCTCTGAACTTTGCTGCCAGCCGCGAAAGCGAAAATAACCAAGATCGAGCGTCTAGGATTTACTTGTCAATAGCTCGCCTGGGAAACATCCAGAGAAGTCAAAGACAGTGCTTCTATACTAATTGCCAGGCGCTGAGACGAATGCCGCCAAGATCTAGCGTCTATGACTTACGGTTCAAGAATTAGCCTCAGAAACAGTGGGAAACAGTGCTTCTATACTAATTGCCAGACGCTGAGACGAATGCCGCCAAGATCGAGCGTCTATGACTTACGGTTCAAGAATTAGCCTAAGAAACAGTGGTTCTGAACATGCTGCCAATAGCTCGTCTGGGAAACATCCAGAGAAGTCCAAGATTGTGTTTTTTAGACTGGCTGCCACGAGCTGAAACGAATGCAGCCAAGAGCGAGCGTCTGTGACTTACGGTTCAAAAGTTATTCACAGAAACATGGTTCTGAACTTTGCTGCCAGCCGCGAAAGCGAAAATAACCAAGATCAAGCGTCTAGGATTTACTTGTCAATAGCTCGCCTGGGAAACATCCAGAGAAGTCAAAGACAGTGCTTCTATACTAATTGCCAGGCGCTGAGACGAATGCCGCCAAGATCTAGCGTCTATGACTTACGGTTCAAGAATTAGCCTCAGAAACAGTGGGAAACAGTGCTTCTATACTAATTGCCAGGCGCTGAGACGAATGCCGCCAAGATCTAGCGTCTATGACTTACGGTTCAAGAATTAGCCTCAGAAACAGTGGGAAACAGTGCTTCTATACTAATTGCCAGGCGCTGAGACGAATGCCGCCAAGATCGAGCATCTATGACTTACGGTTCAAGAATTAGCCTCAGAAACAGTGGTTCTGAACATGCTGCCAATAGCTCGCCTGGGAAACATCCAGAGAAGTCCAAGATTGTGTTTTTTAGACTGGCTGCCACGAGCTGAAACGAATGCAGCCAAGAGCGAGCGTCTGTGACTTACGGTTCAAAAGTTATTCACAGAAACATGGTTCTGAACTTTGCTGCCAGCCGCGAAAGCAACCAAGATCAAGCGTCTAGGATTTACTTGTGAATAGCTCGCCTGGAATACATCCAGAGAAGTCAAAGACAGTGCTTCCATACTAATTGCCAGGCGCTGAGACGAATGCCGCCAAGATCGAGCGTCTATGACTTACGGTTCAAGAATTAGCCTCAGAAACAGTGGTTCTGAACATGCTGCTAATAGCTCTCCTGGGAAACATCCAGAGAAGTCCAATATAGTGTTTTTTAGACTGGCTGCCACGAGCTGAAACGAATGCAACCAAGAGCGAGCGTCTGTGACTTACGGTTCAAGAGTTATTTACAGAAACATGGTTCTGAACTTTGCTGCCAGCCGCGAAAGCGAAAGTAACCAAGATCGAGCGTCTAGGATTTACTTGTGAATAGCTCGCCTGGGAAACATCCAGAGAAGTCAAAGACAGTGCTTCTATACTAAATGACAGGCGCTGAGACGAATGCCGCCAAGATCAAGCGTCTAAGACTTACGGTTCAAGAATTAGCCTCAGAAACAGTGGGAAACAGTGCTTCTATACTAATTGCCAGGCGCTGAGACGAATGCCGCCAAGATCGAGCGTCTATGACTTACGGTTCAAGAATTAGCCTCAGAAACAGTGGTTCTGAACATGCTGCCAATAGCTCGTCTGGGAAACATCCAGAGAAGTCCAAGATTGTGTTTTTTAGACTGGCTGCCACGAGCTGAAACGAATGCAGCTAAGAGCGAGCGTCTGTGACTTACGGTTCAAGAGTTATTCACAGAAACATGGTTCTGAACTTTGCTGCCAGCCGCGAAAGCGAAAATAACCAAGATCAAGCGTCTAGGATTTACTTGTCAATAGCTCGCCTGGGAAACATCCAGAGAAGTCAAAGACAGTGCTTCTATACTAATTGCCAGGCGCTGAGACGAATGCCGCCAAGATCTAGCGTCTATGACTTACGGTTCAAGAATTAGCCTCAGAAACAGTGGGAAACAGTGCTTCTATACTAATTGCCAGGCGCTGAGACGAATGCCGCCAAGATCTAGCGTCTATGACTTACGGTTCAAGAATTAGCCTCAGAAACAGTGGGAAACAGTGCTTCTATACTAATTGCCAGGCGCTGAGACGAATGCCGCCAAGATCGAGCGTCTATGACTTACGGTTCAAGAATTAGCCTCAGAAACAGTGGTTCTGAACATGCTGCCAATAGCTCGCCTGGGAAACATCCAGAGAAGTCCAAGATTGTGTTTTTTAGACTGGCTGCCACGAGCTGAAACGAATGCAGCCAAGAGCGAGCGTCTGTGACTTACGGTTCAAAAGTTATTCACAGAAACATGGTTCTGAACTTTGCTGCCAGCCGCGAAAGCGAAAATAACCAAGATCGAGCGTCTAGGATTTACTTGTCAATAGCTCGCCTGGGAAACATCCAGAGAAGTCAAAGACAGTGCTTCTATACTAATTGCCAGGCGCTGAGACGAATGCCGCCAAGATCTAGCGTCTATGACTTACGGTTCAAGAATTAGCCTCAGAAACAGTGGGAAACAGTGCTTCTATACTAATTGCCAGGCGCTGAGACGAATGCCGCCAAGATCGAGCGTCTATGACTTACGGTTCAAGAATTAGCCTCAGAAACAGTGGTTCTGAACATGCTGCCAATAGCTCGTCTGGGAAACATCCAGAGAAGTCCAAGATAGTGTTTTTTAGACTGGCTGCCACGAGCTGAAACGAATGCAGCCAAGAGCGAGCGTCTGTGACTTACGGTTCAAGAGTTATTCACAGAAACATGGTTCTGAACTTTGCTGCCAGACGCGAAAGCGAAAATAACCAAGATCGAGCGTCTAGGATTTACTTGTCAATAGCTCGCCTGGGAAACATCCAGAGAAGTCAAAGACAGTGCTTCTATACTAATTGCCAGGCGCTGAGACGAATGCCGCCAAGATCTAGCGTCTATGACTTACGGTTCAAGAATTAGCCTCAGAAACAGTGGGAAACAGTGCTTCTATACTAATTGCCAGGCGCTGAGACGAATGCCGCCAAGATCGAGCGTCTATGACTTACGGTTCAAGAATTAGCCTCAGAAACAGTGGTTCTGAACATGCTGCCAATAGCTCGCCTGGGAAACATCCAGAGAAGTCCAAGATTGTGTTTTTTAGACTGGCTGCCACGAGCTGAAACGAATGCAGCCAAGAGCGAGCGTCTGTGACTTACGGTTCAAAAGTTATTCACAGAAACATGGTTCTGAACTTTGCTGCCAGCCGCGAAAGCGAAAATAACCAAGATCGAGCGTCTAGGATTTACTTGTCAATAGCTCGCCTGGGAAACATCCAGAGAAGTCAAAGACAGTGCTTCTATACTAATTGCCAGGCGCTGAGACGAATGCCGCCAAGATCTAGCGTCTATGACTTACGGTTCAAGAATTAGCCTCAGAAACAGTGGGAAACAGTGCTTCTATACTAATTGCCAGTCGCTGAGACGAATGCCGCCAAGATCGAGCGTCTATGACTTACGGTTCAAGAATTAGCCTCAGAAACAGTGGTTCTGAACATGCTGCCAATAGCTCGCCTGGGAAACATCCAGAGAAGTCCAAGACAGTGTTTTTTAGACTGGCTGCCACGAGCTGAAACGAATGCAGCCAAGAGCGAGCGTCTGTGACTTACGGTTCAAGAGTTATTCACAGAAACATGGTTTTGAACTTTGCTGCCAGCCGCGAAAGCGAAAATAACCAAGATCGAGCGTCTAGGATTTACTTGTCAATAGCTCGCCTGGGAAACATCCAGAGAAGTCAAAGACAGTGCTTCTATACTAATTGACAGGCGCTGAGACGAATGCCGCCAAGATCGAGCGTCTAAGACTTACGGTTCAATAATTAGCCTCAGAAACAGTGGTTCTGAACATGCTGCCAATAGCTCGCCTGGGAAACATCAAGAGAAGTCCAAGATAGTGTTTTTTAGACTGGCTGCCACGAGCTGAAACGAATGCAGCCAAGAGCGAGCGTCTGTGACTTACGGTTCAAGAGTTATTCACAGAAACATGGCTCTGAACTTTGCTGCCAGCCGCGAAAGCGAAAATAACCAAGATCGAGCGTCTAGGATTTACTTGTCAATAGCTCGCCTGGGAAACATCCAGAGAAGTCAAAGACAGTGCTTCTATACTAATTGCCAGGCGCTGAGACGAATGCCGCCAAGATCTAGCGTCTATGATTTACGGTTCAAGAATTAGCCTCAGAAACAGTGGGAAACAGTGCTTCTATACTAATTGCCAGGCGCTGAGACGAATGCCGCCAAGTGCGAGCGTCTATGACTTACGGTTCAAGAATTAGCCTCAGAAACAGTGGTTCTGAACATGCTGCCAATAGCTCGCCTGGGAAACATCCAGAGAAGTCCAAGATTGTGTTTTTTAGACTGGCTGCCACGAGCTGAAACGAATGCAGCCAAGAGCGAGCGTCTGTGACTTACGGTTCAAGAGTTATTCACAGAAACATGGTTTTGAACTTTGCTGCCAGCCGCGAAAGCGAAAATAACCAAGATCGAGCGTCTAGGATTTACTTGTCAATAGCTCGCCTGGGAAACATCCAGAGAAGTCAAAGACAGTGCTTCTATACTAATTGACAGGCGCTGAGACGAATGCCGCCAAGATCGAGCGTCTAAGACTTACGGTTCAATAATTAGCCTCAGAAACAGTGGTTCTGAACATGCTGCCAATAGCTCGCCTGGGAAACATCAAGAGAAGTCCAAAATAGTGTTTTTTAGACTGGCTGCCACGAGCTGAAACGAATGCAGCCAAGAGCGAGCGTCTGTGACTTACGGTTCAAGAGTTATTCACAGAAACATGGTTCTGAACTTTGCTGCCAGCCGCGAAAGCGAAAATAACCAAGATCGAGCGTCTAGGATTTACTTGTCAATTGCTCGCCTGGGAAACATCCAGAGAAGTCAAAGACAGTGCTTCTATACTAATTGCCAGGCGCTGAGACGAATGCCGCCAAGATCTAGCGTCTATGACTTACGGTTCAAGAATTAGCCTCAGAAACAGTGGGAAACAGTGCTTCTATACTAATTGCCAGGCGCTGAGACGAATGCCGCCAAGTGCGAGCGTCTATGACTTACGGTTCAAGAATTAGCCTCAGAAACAGTGGGAAACAGTGCTTCTATACTAATTGCCAGGCGCTGAGACGAATGCCGCCAAGATCGAGCGTCTATGACTTACGGTTCAAGAATTAGCCTCAGAAACAGTGGTTCTGAACATGCTGCCAATAGCTCGCCTGGGAAACATCCAGAGAAGTCAAAGAGTGTTTTTTAGACTGGCTGCCACGAGCTGAAACGAATGCAGCCAAGAGTGAGCGTCTGTGACTTACGGTTCAAAAGTTATTCACAGAAACATGGTTCTGAACTTTGCTGCCAGCCGCGAAAGCGAAAATAACCAAGATCGAGCGTCTACGATTTACTTGTCAATAGCTCGCCTGGGAAACATCCAGAGAAGTCAAAGACAGTGCTTCTATACTAATTGCCAGGTGCTGAGACGAATGCCGCCAAGATCTAGCGTCTATGACTTACGGTTCAAGAATTAGCCTCAGAAACAGTGGGAAACAGTGCTTCTATACTAATTGCCAGGCGCTGAGACGAATGCCGCCAAGTGCGAGCGTCTATGACTTACGGTTCAAGAATTAGCCTCAGAAACAGTGGTTCTGAACATGCTGCCAATAGCTCGCCTGGGAAACATCCAGAGAAGTCCAAGATTGTGTTTTTTAGACTGGCTGCCACGAGCTGAAACGAATGCAGCCAAGAGTGAGCGTCTGTGACTTACGGTTCAAAAGTTATTCACAGAAACATGGTTCTGAACTTTGCTGCCAGCCGCGAAAGCGAAAATAACCAAGATCGAGCGTCTAGGATTTACTTGTCAATAGCTCGCCTGGGAAACATCCAGAGAAGTCAAAGACAGTGCTTCTATACTAATTGCCAGGCGCTGAGACGAATGCCGCCAAGATCTAGCGTCTATGACTTACGGTTCAAGAATTAGCCTTAGATACAGTGGGAAACAGTGCTTCTATACTAATTGCCAGGCGCTGAGACGAATGCCGCCAAGATCAAGCGTCTATGACTTACGGTTCAAGAATTAGCCTCAGAAACAGTGGTTCTGAACATGCTGCCAATAGCTCGCCTGGGAAACATCCAGAGAAGTCCAAGATTGTGTTTTTTTAGACTGGCTGCCACGAGCTGAAACGAATGCAGCCAAGAGCGAGCGTCTGTGACTTACGGTTCAAGAGTTATTCACAGAAACATGGTTCTGAACTTTGCTGCCAGCCGCGAAAGCGAAAATAACCAAGATCGAGCGTCTAGGATTTACTTGTCAATAGCTCGCCTGGGAAACATCCAGAGAAGTCAAAGACAGTGCTTCTATACTAATTGCCAGGCGCTGAGACGAATGCCGCCAAGATCTAGCGTCTATGACTTACGGTTCAAGAATTAGCCTCAGAAACAGTGGGAAACAGTGCTTCTATACTAATTGCCAGACGCTGAGACGAATGCCGCCAAGTGCGAGCGTCTATGACTTACGGTTCAAGAATTAGCCTCAGAAACAGTGGTTCTGAACATGCTGCCAATAGCTCGCCTGGAAAACATCCAGAGAAGTCCAAGATTGTGTTTTTTAGACTGGCTGCCACGAGCTGAAACTAATGCAGCCAAGAGCGAGCGCCTGTGACTTACGGTTCAAGAGTTATTCACAGAAACATGGTTCTGAACTTTGCTGCCAGCCGCGAAAGCGAAAATAACCAAGATCGAGCGTCTAGGATTTACTTGTCAAAAGCTCGCCTGGGAAACATCCAGAGAAGTCAAAGATAGTGCTTCTATACTAATTGCCAGGCGCTGAGACGAATGCCGCCAAGATCTAACGTCTATGACTTACGGTTCAAGAATTAGCCTCAGATACAGTGGGAAACAGTGCTTCAATACTAATTGCCAGGCGCTGAGACGAATGCCGCCAAGATCGAGCGTCTATGACTTACGGTTCAAGAATTAGCCTCAGAAACAGTGGTTCTGAACATGCTGCCAATAGCTCGCCTGGGAAACATCCAGAGAAGTCCAAGATTGTGATTTTTTAGACTGGCTGCCACGAGCTGAAACGAATGCAGCCAAGAGCGAGCGTCTGTGACTTACGGTTCAAGAGTTATTCACAGAAACATGGTTCTGAACTTTGCTGCCAGCCGCGAAAGCGAAAATAACCAAGATCGAGCGTCTAGGATTTACTTGTCAATAGCTCGCCTGGGAAACATCCAGAGAAGTCAAAGACAGTGCTTCTATACTAATTGCCAGGCGCTGAGACGAATGCCGCCAAGATCTAGCGTCTATGACTTACGGTTCAAGAATTAGCCTCAGAAACAGTGGGAAACAGTGCTTCTATACTAATTGCCAGGCGCTGAGACGAATGCCGCCAAGTGCGATCGTCTATGACTTACGGTTCAAGAATTAGCCTCAGAAACAGTGGTTCTGAACATGCTGCCAATAGCTCGCCTGGAAAACATCCAGAGAAGTCCAAGATTGTGTTTTTTAGACTGGCTGCCACGAGCTGAAACTAATGCAGCCAAGAGCGAGCGTCTGTGACTTACGGTTCAAGAGTTATTCACAGAAACATGGTTCTGAACTTTGCTGCCAGCCGCGAAAGCGAAAATAACCAAGATCGAGCGTCTAGGATTTACTTGTCAAAAGCTCGCCTGGGAAACATCCAGAGAAGTCAAAGACAGTGCTTCAATACTAATTGCCAGGCGCTGAGACGAATGCCGCCAAGATCTAGCGTCTATGACTTACGGTTCAAGAATTAGCCTCAGAAACAGTGGGAAACAGTGCTTCTATACTAATTGCCAGGCGCTGAGACGAATGCCGCCAAGATCTAGCGTCTATGACTTACGGTTCAAGAATTAGCCTCAGAAACAGTGGGAAACAGTGCTTCTATACTAATTGCCAGGCGCTGAGACGAATGCCGCCAAGATCGAGCGTCTATGACTTACGGTTCAAGAATTAGCCTCAGAAACAGTGGTTCTGAACATGCTGCCAATAGCTCGCCTGGGAAACATCCAGAGAAGTCCAAGATTGTGTTTTTTAGACTGGCTGCCACGAGCTGAAACGAATGCAGCCAAGAGCGAGCGTCTGTGACTTACGGTTCAAAAGTTATTCACAGAAACATGGTTCTGAACTTTGCTGCCAGCCGCGAAAGAGAAAATAACCAAGATCGAGCGTCTAGGATTTACTTGTCAATAGCTCGCCTGGGAAACATCCAGAGAAGTCAAAGACAGTGCTTCTATACTAATTGCCAGGCGCTGAGACGAATGCCGCCAAGATCTAGCGTCTATGACTTACGGTTCAAGAATTAGCCTCAGAAACAGTGGGAAACAGTGCTTCTATACTAATTGCCAGTCGCTGAGACGAATGCCGCCAAGATCGAGCGTCTATGACTTACGGTTCAAGAATTAGCCTCAGAAACAGTGGTTCTGAACATGCTGCCAATAGCTCGCCTGGGAAACATCCAGAGAAGTCCAAGACAGTGTTTTTTAGACTGGCTGCCACGAGCTGAAACGAATGCAGCCAAGAGCGAGCGTCTGTGACTTACGGTTCAAGAGTTATTCACAGAAACATGGTTTTGAACTTTGCTGCCAGCCGCGAAAGCGAAAATAACCAAGATCGAGCGTCTAGGATTTACTTGTCAATAGCTCGCCTGGGAAACATCCAGAGAAGTCAAAGACAGTGCTTCTATACTAATTGACAGGCGCTGAGACGAATGCCGCCAAGATCGAGCGTCTAAGACTTACGGTTCAATAATTAGCCTCAGAAACAGTGGTTCTGAACATGCTGCCAATAGCTCGCCTGGGAAACATCAAGAGAAGTCCAAGATAGTGTTTTTTAGACTGGCTGCCACGAGCTGAAACGAATGCAGCCAAGAGCGAGCGTCTGTGACTTACGGTTCAAGAGTTATTCACAGAAACATGGTTCTGAACTTTGCTGCCAGCCGCGAAAGCGAAAATAACCAAGATCGAGCGTCTAGGATTTACTTGTCAATAGCTCGCCTGGGAAACATCCAGAGAAGTCAAAGACAGTGCTTCTATACTAATTGCCAGGCGCTGAGACGAATGCCGCCAAGATCTAGCGTCTATGACTTACGGTTCAAGAATTAGCCTCAGAAACAGTGGGAAACAGTGCTTCTATACTAATTGCCAGGCGCTGAGACGAATGCCGCCAAGTGCGAGCGTCTATGACTTACGGTTCAAGAATTAACCTCAGAAACAGTGGTTCTGAACATGCTGCCAATAGCTCGCCTGGGAAACATCCAGAGAAGTCCAAGATTGTGTTTTTTAGACTGGCTGCCACAAGCTGAAACGAATGCAGCCAAGAGCGAGCATCTGTGACTTACGGTTCAAGAGTTATTCACAGAAACATGGTTCTGAACTTTGCTGCCAGCCGCGAAAGCGAAAATAACCAAGATCGAGCGTCTAGGATTTACTTGTCAATAGCTCGCCTGGGAAACATCCAGAGAAGTCAAAGACAGTGCTTCTATACTAATTGCCAGGCGCTGAGACGAATGCCGCCAAGATCTAGCGTCTATGACTTACGGTTCAAGAATTAGCCTCAGAAACAGTGGGAAACAGTGCTTCTATACTAATTGCCAGGCGCTGAGACGAATGCCGCCAAGTGCGAGCGTCTATGACTTACGGTTCAAGAATTAGCCTCAGAAACAGTGGTTCTGAACATGCTGCCAATAGCTCGCCTGGGAAACATCCAGAGAAGTCCAAGATTGTGTTTTTTAGACTGGCTGCCACGAGCTGAAACGAATGCAGCCAAGAGCGAGCGTCTGTGACTTACGGTTCAAGAGTTATTCACAGAAACATGGTTCTGAACTTTGCTGCCAGCCGCGAAAGCGAAAATAACCAAGATCGAGCGTCTAGGATTTACTTGTCAATAGCTCGCCTGGAAAACATCCAGAGAAGTCAAAGACAGTGCTTCTATACTAATTGACAGGCGCTGAGACGAATGCCGCCAAGATCGAGCGTCTATGACTTACGGTTCAAGAATTAGCCTCAGAAACAGTGGGAAACAGTGCTTCTATACTAATTGCCAGTCGCTGAGACGAATGACGCCAAGATCGAGCGTCTATGACTTACGGTTCAAGAATTAGCCTCAGAAACAGTGGTTCTGAACATGCTGCCAATAGCTCGCCTGGGAAACATCCAGAGAAGTCCAAGACAGTGTTTTTTAGACTGGCTGCCACGAGCTGAAACGAATGCAGCCAAGAGCGAGCGTCTGTGACTTACGGTTCAAGAGTTATTCACAGAAACATGGTTTTGAACTTTGCTGCCAGCCGCGAAAGCGAAAATAACCAAGATCGAGCGTCTAGGATTTACTTGTCAATAGCTCGCCTGGGAAACATCCAGAGAAGTCAAAGACAGTGCTTCTATACTAATTGACAGGCGCTGAGACGAATGCCGCCAAGATCGAGCGTCTAAGACTTACGGTTCAATAATTAGCCTCAGAAACAGTGGTTCTGAACATGCTGCCAATAGCTCGCCTGGGAAACATCAAGAGAAGTCCAAGATAGTGTTTTTTAGACTGGCTGCCACGAGCTGAAACGAATGCAGCCAAGAGCGAGCGTCTGTGACTTACGGTTCAAGAGTTATTCACAGAAACATGGTTCTGAACTTTGCTGCCAGCCGCGAAAGCAAAAAAAAACAAGATCGAGCGTCTAGGATTTACTTGTCAATAGCTCGCCTGGGAAACATCCAGAGAAGTCAAAGACAGTGCTTCTATACTAATTGCCAGGCGCTGAGACGAATGCCGCCAAGATCTAGCGTCTATGACTTACGGTTCAAGAATTAGCCTCAGAAACAGTGGGAAACAGTGCTTCTATACTAATTGCCAGGCGCTGAGACGAATGCCGCCAAGTGCGAGCGTCTATGACTTACGGTTCAAGAATTAGCCTCAGAAACAATGGTTCTGAACATGCTGCCAATAGCTCGCCTGGGAAACATCCAGAGAAGTCCAAGATTGTGTTTTTTAGACTGGCTGCCACGACCTGAAACGAATGCAGCCAAGAGCGAGCGTCTGTGACTTACGGTTCAAGAGTTATTCACAGAAACATGGTTCTGAACTTTGCTGCCAGCCGCGAAAGCGAAAATAACCAAGATCGAGCGTCTAGGATTTACTTGTCAATAGCTCGCCTGGGAAACATCCAGAGAAGTCAAAGACAGTGCTTCTATACTAATTGACAGGCGCTGAGACGAATGCCGCCAAGATCGAGCGTCTATGACTTACGGTTCAAGAATTAGCCTCAGAAACAGTGGGAAACAGTGCTTCTATACTAATTGCCAGGCGCTGAGACGAATGCCGCCAAGATCGAGCGTCTATGACTTACGGTTCAAGAATTAGCCTCAGAAACAGTGGTTCTGAACATGCTGCCAATAGCTCGCCTGGGAAACATCCAGAGAAGTCAAAGAGTGTTTTTTAGACTGGCTGCCACGAGCTGAAACGAATGCAGCCAAGAGTGAGCGTCTGTGACTTACGGTTCAAAAGTTATTCACAGAAACATGGTTCTGAACTTTGCTGCCAGCCGCGAAAGTGAAAATAACCAAGATCGAGCGTCTACGATTTACTTGTCAATAGCTCGCCTGGGAAACATCCAGAGAAGTCAAAGACAGTGCTTCTATACTAATTGCCAGGTGCTGAGACGAATGCCGCCAAGATCTAGCGTCTATGACTTACGGTTCAAGAATTAGCCTCAGAAACAGTGGGAAACAGTGCTTCTATACTAATTGCCAGGCGCTGAGACGAATGCCGCCAAGATCGAGCGTCTATGACTTACGGTTCAAGAATTAGCCTCAGAAACAGTGGTTCTGAACATGCTGCCAATAGCTCGCCTGGGAAACATCCAGAGAAGTCCAAGATTGTGTTTTTTAGACTGGCTGCCACGAGCTGAAACGAATGCAGCCAAGAGCGAGCGTCTGTGACTTACGGTTCAAAAGTTATTCACAGAAACATGGTTCTGAACTTTGCTGCCAGCCGCGAAAGCGAAAATAACCAAGATCGAGCGTCTACGATTTACTTGTCAATAGCTCGCCTGGGAAACATCCAGAGAAGTCAAAGACAGTGCTTCTATACTAATTGCCAGGTGCTGAGACGAATGCCGCCAAGATCTAGCGTCTATGACTTACGGTTCAAGAATTAGCCTCAGAAACAGTGGGAAACAGTGCTTCTATACTAATTGCCAGGCGCTGAGACGAATGCCGCCAAGATCGAGCGTCTATGACTTACGGTTCAAGAATTAGCCTCAGAAACAGTGGTTCTGAACATGCTGCCAATAGCTCGCCTGGGAAACATCCAGAGAAGTCCAAGATTGTGTTTTTTAGACTGGCTGCCACGAGATGAAACGAATGCAGCCAAGAGCGAGCGTCTGTGACTTACGGTTCAAAAGTTATTCACAGAAACATGGTTCTGAACTTTGCTGCCAGCCGCGAAAGCGAAAATAACCAAGATCGAGCGTCTAGGATTTACTTGTCAATAGCTCGCCTGGGAAACATCCAGAGAAGTCAAAGACAGTGCTTCTATACTAATTGCCAGGCGCTGAGACGAATGCCGCCAAGATCTAGCGTCTATGACTTACGGTTCAAGAATTAGCCTCAGAAACAGTGGTTCTGAACATGCTGCCAATAGCTCGCCTGGGAAACATCCAGAGAAGTCAAAGAGTGTTTTTTAGACTGGCTGCCACGAGCTGAAACGAATGCAGCCAAGAGTGAGCGTCTGTGACTTACGGTTCAAAAGTTATTCACAGAAACATGGTTCTGAACTTTGCTGCCTGCCGCGAAAGCGAAAATAACCAAGATCGAGCGTCTACGATTTACTTGTCAATAGCTCGCCTGGGAAACATCCAGAGAAGTCAAAGACAGTGCTTCTATACTAATTGCCAGGTGCTGAGACGAATGCCGCCAAGATCTAGCGTCTATGACTTACGGTTCAAGAATTAGCCTCAGAAACAGTGGGAAACAGTGCTTCTATACTAATTGCCAGGCGCTGAGACGAATGCCGCCAAGTGCGAGCGTCTATGACTTACGGTTCAAGAATTAGCCTCAGAAACAGTGGTTCTGAACATGCTGCCAATAGCTCGCCTGGGAAACATCCAGAGAAGTCCAAGATTGTGTTTTTTAGACTGGCTGCCACGAGCTGAAACGAATGCAGCCAAGAGCGAGCGTCTGTGACTTACGGTTCAAGAGTTATTCACAGAAACATGGTTCTGAACTTTGCTGCCAGCCGCGAAAGCGAAAATAACCAAGATCGAGCGTCTAGGATTTACTTGTCAATAGCTCGCCTGGGAAACATCCAGAGAAGTCAAAGACAGTGCTTCTATACTAATTGCCAGGCGCTGAGACGAATGCCGCCAAGATCTAGCGTCTATGACTTACGGTTCAAGAATTAGCCTCAGAAACAGTGGGAAACAGTGCTTCTATACTAATTGCCAGGCGCTGAGACGAATGCCGCCAAGTGCGAGCGTCTATGACTTACGGTTCAAGAATTAGCCTCAGAAACAGTGGTTCTGAACATGCTGCCAATAGCTCGCCTGGGAAACATCCAGAGAAGTCCAAGATTGTGTTTTTTAGACTGGCTGCCACGAGCTGAAACGAATGCAGCCAAGAGCGAGCGTCTGTGACTTACGGTTCAAGAGTTATTCACAGAAACATGGTTCTGAACTTTGCTGCCAGCCGCGAAAGCGAAAATAACCAAGATCGAGCGTCTAGGATTTACTTGTCAATAGCTCGCCTGGAAAACATCCAGAGAAGTCAAAGACAGTGCTTCTATACTAATTGACAGGCGCTGAGACGAATGCCGCCAAGATCGAGCGTCTATGACTTACGGTTCAAGAATTAGCCTCAGAAACAGTGGGAAACAGTGCGTCTATACTAATTGCCAGTCGCTGAGACGAATGACGCCAAGATCGAGCGTCTATGACTTACGGTTCAAGAATTAGCCTCAGAAACAGTGGTTCTGAACATGCTGCCAATAGCTCGCCTGGGAAACATCCAGAGAAGTCCAAGACATTGTTTTTTAGACTGGCTGCCACGAGCTGAAACGAATGCAGCCAAGAGCGAGCGTCTGTGACTTACGGTTCAAGAGTTATTCACAGAAACATGGTTTTGAACTTTGCTGCCAGCCGCGAAAGCGAAAATAACCAAGATCGAGCGTCTAGGATTTACTTGTCAATAGCTCGCCTGGGAAACATCCAGAGAAGTCAAAGACAGTGCTTCTATACTAATTGACAGGCGCTGAGACGAATGCCGCCAAGATCGAGCGTCTAAGACTTACGGTTCAATAATTAGCCTCAGAAACAGTGGTTCTGAACATGCTGCCAATAGCTCGCCTGGGAAACATCAAGAGAAGTCCAAGATAGTGTTTTTTAGACTGGCTGCCACGAGCTGAAACGAATGCAGCCAAGAGCGAGCGTCTGTGACTTACGGTTCAAGAGTTATTCACAGAAACATGGTTCTGAACTTTGCTGCCAGCCGCGAAAGCAAAAAAAAAACAAGATCGAGCGTCTAGGATTTACTTGTCAATAGCTCGCCTGGGAAACATCCAGAGAAGTCAAAGACAGTGCTTCTATACTAATTGCCAGGCGCTGAGACGAATGCCGCCAAGATCTAGCGTCTATGACTTACGGTTCAAGAATTAGCCTCAGAAACAGTGGGAAACAGTGCTTCTATACTAATTGCCAGGCGCTGAGACGAATGCCGCCAAGTGCGAGCGTCTATGACTTACGGTTCAAGAATTAGCCTCAGAAACAGTGGTTCTGAACATGCTGCCAATAGCTCGCCTGGGAAACATCCAGAGAAGTCCAAGATTGTGTTTTTTAGACTGGCTGCCACGACCTGAAACGAATGCAGCCAAGAGCGAGCGTCTGTGACTTACGGTTCAAGAGTTATTCACAGAAACATGGTTCTGAACTTTGCTGCCAGCCGCGAAAGCGAAAATAACCAAGATCGAGCGTCTAGGATTTACTTGTCAATAGCTCGCCTGGGAAACATCCAGAGAAGTCAAAGACAGTGCTTCTATACTAATTGACAGGCGCTGAGACGAATGCCGCCAAGATCGAGCGTCTATGACTTACGGTTCAAGAATTAGCCTCAGAAACAGTGGGAAACAGTGCTTCTATACTAATTGCCAGGCGCTGAGACGAATGCCGCCAAGATCGAGCGTCTATGACTTACGGTTCAAGAATTAGCCTCAGAAACAGTGGTTCTGAACATGCTGCCAATAGCTCGCCTGGGAAACATCCAGAGAAGTCAAAGAGTGTTTTTTAGACTGGCTGCCACGAGCTGAAACGAATGCAGCCAAGAGTGAGCGTCTGTGACTTACGGTTCAAAAGTTATTCACAGAAACATGGTTCTGAACTTTGCTGCCAGCCGCGAAAGCGAAAATAACCAAGATCGAGCGTCTACGATTTACTTGTCAATAGCTCGCCTGGGAAACATCCAGAGAAGTCAAAGACAGTGCTTCTATACTAATTGCCAGGTGCTGAGACGAATGCCGCCAAGATCTAGCGTCTATGACTTACGGTTCAAGAATTAGCCTCAGAAACAGTGGGAAACAGTGCTTCTATACTAATTGCCAGGCGCTGAGACGAATGCCGCCAAGATCGAGCGTCTATGACTTACGGTTCAAGAATTAGCCTCAGAAACAGTGGTTCTGAACATGCTGCCAATAGCTCGCCTGGGAAACATCCAGAGAAGTCCAAGATTGTGTTATTTAGACTGGCTGCCACGAGCTGAAACGAATGCAGCCAAGAGCGAGCGTCTGTGACTTACGGTTCAAAAGTTATTCACAGAAACATGGTTCTGAACTTTGCTGCCAGCCGCGAAAGCGAAAATAACCAAGATCGAGCATCTAGGATTTACTTGTCAATAGCTCGCCTGGGAAACATCCAGAGAAGTCAAAGACAGTGCTTCTATACTAATTGCCAGGCGCTGAGACGAATGCCGCCAAGATCTAGCGTCTATGACTTACGGTTCAAGAATTAGCCTCAGATACAGTGGGAAACAGTGCTTCTATACTAATTGCCAGGCGCTGAGACGAATGCCGCCAAGATCAAGCGTCTATGACTTACGGTTCAAGAATTAGCCTCAGAAACAGTGGTTCTCAACATGCTGCCAATAGCTCGCCTGGGAAACATCCAGAGAAGTCCAAGATTGTGTTTTTTTAGACTGGCTGCCACGAGCTGAAACGAATGCAGCCAAGAGCGAGCGTCTGTGACTTACGGTTCAAAAGTTATTCACAGAAACATGGTTCTGAACTTTGCTGCCAGCCGCGAAAGCGAAAATAACCAAGATCGAGCGTCTACGATTTACTTGTCAATAGCTCGCCTGGGAAACATCCAGAGAAGTCAAAGACAGTGCTTCTATACTAATTGCCAGGTGCTGAGACGAATGCCGCCAAGATCTAGCGTCTATGACTTACGGTTCAAGAATTAGCCTCAGAAACAGTGGTTCTGAACATGCTGCCAATAGCTCGCCTGGGAAACATCCAGAGAAGTCCAAGATTGTGTTTTTTAGACTGGCTGCCACGAGCTGAAACGAATGCAGCCAAGAGCGAGCGTCTGTGACTTACGGTTCAAAAGTTATTCACAGAAACATGGTTCTGAACTTTGCTGCCAGCCGCGAAAGCGAAAATAACCAAGATCGAGCGTCTAGGATTTACTTGTCAATAGCTCGCCTGGGAAACATCCAGAGAAGTCAAAGACAGTGCTTCTATACTAATTGCCAGGCGCTGAGACGAATGCCGCCAAGATCTAGCGTCTATGACTTACGGTTCAAGAATTAGCCTCAGATACAGTGGGAAACAGTGCTTCTATACTAATTGCCAGGCGCTGAGACGAATGCCGCCAAGATCAAGCGTCTATGACTTACGGTTCAAGAATTAGCCTTAGAAACAGTGGTTCTGAACATGCTGCCAATAGCTCGCCTGGGAAACATCCAGAGAAGTCCAAGATTGTGTTTTTTTAGACTGGCTGCCACGAGCTGAAACGAATGCAGCCAAGAGCGAGCGTCTGTGACTTACGGTTCAAGAGTTATTCACAGAAACATGGCTCTGAACTTTGCTGCCAGCCGCGAAAGCGAAAATAACCAAGATCGAGCGTCTAGGATTTACTTGTCAATAGCTCGCCTGGAAAACATCCAGAGAAGTCAAAGACAGTGCTTCTATACTAATTGCCAGGCGCTGAGACGAATGCCGCCAAGATCTAGCGTCTATGACTTACGGTTCAAGAATTAGCCTCAGAAACAGTGGGAAACAGTGCTTCTATACTAATTGCCAGGCGCTGAGACGAATGCCGCCAAGTGCGAGCGTCTATGACTTACGGTTCAAGAATTAGCCTCAGAAACAGTGGTTCTGAACATGCTGCCAATAGCTCGCCTGGAAAACATCCAGAGAAGTCCAAGATTGTGTTTTTTAGACTGGCTGCCACGAGCTGAAACTAATGCAGCCAAGAGCGAGCGTCTGTGACTTACGGTTCAAGAGTTATTCACAGAAACATGGTTCTGAACTTTGCTGCCAGCCGCGAAAGCGAAAATAACCAAGATCGAGCGTCTAGGATTTACTTGTCAAAAGCTCGCCTGGGAAACATCCAGAGAAGTCAAAGACAGTGCTTCAATACTAATTGCCAGGCGCTGAGACGAATGCCGCCAAGATCTAGCGTCTATGACTTACGGTTCAAGAATTAGCCTCAGAAACAGTGGGAAACAGTGCTTCTATACTAATTGCCAGGCGCTGAGACGAATGCCGCCAAGATCGAGCGTCTATGACTTACGGTTCAAGAATTAGCCTCAGAAACAGTGGTTCTGAACATGCTGCCAATAGCTCGCCTGGGAAACATCCAGAGAAGTCCAAGATTGTGTTTTTTAGACTGGCTGCCACGAGCTGAAACGAATGCAGCCAAGAGCGAGCGTCTGTGACTTACGGTTCAAAAGTTATTCACAGAAACATGGTTCTGAACTTTGCTGCCAGCCGCGAAAGCGAAAATAACCAAGATCGAGCGTCTAGGATTTACTTGTCAATAGCTCGCCTGGAAAACATCCAGAGAAGTCAAAGACAGTGCTTCTATACTAATTGACAGGCGCTGAGACGAATGCCGCCAAGATCGAGCGTCTATGACTTACGGTTCAAGAATTAGCCTCAGAAACAGTGGGAAACAGTGCTTCTATACTAATTGCCAGTCGCTGAGACGAATGCCGCCAAGATCGAGCGTCTATGACTTACGGTTCAAGAATTAGCCTCAGAAACAGTGGTTCTGAACATGCTGCCAATAGCTCGCCTGGGAAACATCCAGAGATGTCCAAGACAGTGTTTTTTAGACTGGCTGCCACGAGCTGAAACGAATGCAGCCAAGAGCGAGCGTCTGTGACTTACGGTTCAAGAGTTATTCACAGAAACATGGTTTTGAACTTTGCTGCCAGCCGCGAAAGCGAAAATAACCAAGATCGAGCGTCTAGGATTTACTTGTCAATAGCTCGCCTGGGAAACATCCAGAGAACTCAAAGACAGTGCTTCTATACTAATTGACAGGCGCTGAGACGAATGCCGCCAAGATCGAGCGTCTAAGACTTACGGTTCAATAATTAGCCTCAGAAACAGTGGTTCTGAACATGCTGCCAATAGCTCGCCTGGGAAACATCAAGAGAAGTCCAAGATAGTGTTTTTTAGACTGGCTGCCACGAGCTGAAACGAATGCAGCCAAGAGCGAGCGTCTGTGACTTACGGTTCAAGAGTTATTCACAGAAACATGGTTCTGAACTTTGCTGCCAGCCGCGAAAGCAAAAAAAACCAAGATCGAGCGTCTAGGATTTACTTGTCAATAGCTCGCCTGGGAAACATCCAGAGAAGTCAAAGACAGTGCTTCTATACTAATTGCCAGGCGCTGAGACGAATGCCGCCAAGATCTAGCGTCTATGACTTACGGTTCAAGAATTAGCCTCAGAAACAGTGGGAAACAGTGCTTCTATACTAATTGCCAGGCGCTGAGACGAATGCCGCCAAGTGCGAGCGTCTATGACTTACGGTTCAAGAATTAGCCTCAGAAACAGTGGTTCTGAACATGCTGCCAATAGCTCGCCTGGGAATCATCCAGAGAAGTCCAAGATTGTGTTTTTTAGACTGGCTGCCACGACCTGAAACGAATGCAGCCAAGAGCGAGCGTCTGTGACTTACGGTTCAAGAGTTATTCACAGAAACATGGTTCTGAACTTTGCTGCCAGCCGCGAAAGCGAAAATAACCAAGATCGAGCGTCTAGGATTTACTTGTCAATAGCTCGCCTGGGAAACATCCAGAGAAGTCAAAGACAGTGCTTCTATACTAATTGACAGGCGCTGAGACGAATGCCGCCAAGATCGAGCGTCTATGACTTACGGTTCAAGAATTAGCCTCAGAAACAGTGGGAAACAGTGCTTCTATACTAATTGCCAGGCGCTGAGACGAATGCCGCCAAGATCGAGCGTCTATGACTTACGGTTCAAGAATTAGCCTCAGAAACAGTGGTTCTGAACATGCTGCCAATAGCTCGCCTGGGAAACATCCAGAGAAGTCAAAGAGTGTTTTTTAGACTGGCTGCCACGAGCTGAAACGAATGCAGCCAAGAGCGAGCGTCTGTGACTTACGGTTCAAAAGTTATTCACAGAAACATGGTTCTGAACTTTGCTGCCAGCCGCGAAAGCGAAAATAACCAAGATCGAGCGTCTAGGATTTACTTGTCAATAGCTCGCCTGGGAAACATCCAGAGAAGTCAAAGACAGTGCTTCTATACTAATTGCCAGGCGCTGAGACGAATGCCGCCAAGATCTAGCGTCTATGACTTACGGTTCAAGAATTAGACTCAGATACAGTGGGAAACAGTGCTTCTATGCTAATTGCCAGGCGCTGAGACGAATGCCGCCAAGATCAAGCGTCTATGACTTACGGTTCAAGAATTAGCCTCAGAAACAGTGGTTCTCAACATGCTGCCAATAGCTCGCCTGGGAAACATCCAGAGAAGTCCAAGATTGTGTTTTTTTAGACTGGCTGCCACGAGCTGAAACGAATGCAGCCAAGAGCGAGCGTCTGTGACTTACGGTTCAAAAGTTA
This sequence comes from Rhinoderma darwinii, assembly GCF_050947455.1. Taxonomy (NCBI): domain Eukaryota; kingdom Metazoa; phylum Chordata; class Amphibia; order Anura; family Rhinodermatidae; genus Rhinoderma; species Rhinoderma darwinii. The sequence continues at coordinate 35,667 of NW_027463878.1, forward strand.
TTCACAGAAACATGGTTCTGAACTTTGCTGCCAGCCGCGAAAGCGAGAATAACCAAGATCGAGCGTCTAGGATTTACTTGTCAATAGCTCGCCTGGGAAACATCCAGAGAAGTCAAAGACAGTGCTTCTATACTAATTGCCAGGTGCTGAGACGAATGCCGCCAAGATCTAGCGTCTATGACTTACGGTTCAAGAATTAGCCTCAGATACAGTGGGAAACAGTGCTTCTATACTAATTGCCAGGCGCTGAGACGAATGCCGCCAAGATCAAGCGTCTATGACTTACGGTTCAAGAATTAGCCTCAGAAACAGTGGTTCTCAACATGCTGCCAATAGCTCGCCTGGGAAACATCCAGAGAAGTCCAAGATTGTGTTTTTTTAGACTGGCTGCCACGAGCTGAAACGAATGCAGCCAAGAGCGAGCGTCTGTGACTTACGGTTCAAAAGTTATTCACAGAAACATGGTTCTGAACTTTGCTGCCAGCCGCGAAAGCGAGAATAACCAAGATCGAGCGTCTAGGATTTACTTGTCAATAGCTCGCCTGGGAAACATCCAGAGAAGTCAAAGACAGTGCTTCTATACTAATTGCCAGGTGCTGAGACGAATGCCGCCAAGATCTAGCGTCTATGACTTACGGTTCAAGAATTAGCCTCAGATACAGTGGGAAACAGTGCTTCTATACTAATTGCCAGGCGCTGAGACGAATGCCGCCAAGATCAAGCGTCTATGACTTACGGTTCAAGAATTAGCCTCAGAAACAGTGGTTCTGAACATGCTGCCAATAGCTCGCCTGGGAAACATCCAGAGAAGTCCAAGATTGTGTTTTTTAGACTGGCTGCCACGAGCTGAAACGAATGCAGCCAAGAGCGAGCGTCTGTGACTTACGGTTCAAAAGTTATTCACAGAAACATGGTTCTGAACTTTGCTGCCAGCCGCGAAAGCGAAAATAACCAAGATCGAGCGTCTAGGATTTACTTTTCAATAGCTCGCCTTGGAAACATCCATAGAAGTCAAATACAGTGCTTCTATACTAATTGCCAGGCGCTGAGACGAATGTCGCCAAGATCTAGCGTCTATGACTTACGGTTCAAGAATTAGCCTCAGAAACAGTGGGAAACAGGGCTTCTATACTAATTGCCAGGCGCTGAGACGAATGCCGCCAAGATCGAGCGTCTATGAATTACGGTTCAAGAATTAGCCTCAGAAACAGTGGTTCTGAACATGCTGCCAATAGCTCGCCTGGGAAACATCCAGAGAAGTCCAAGATTGTGTTTTTTAGACTGGCTGCCACGAGCTGAAACGAATGCAGCCAAGAGCGAGCGTCTGTGACTTACGGTTCAAGAGTTATTCACAGAAACATGGTTCTGAACTTTGCTGCCAGCCGCGAAAGCGAAAATAACCAAGATCGAGCGTCTAGGATTTACTTGTCAATAGCTCGCCTGGGAAACATCCAGAGAAGTCAAAGACAGTGCTTCTATACTAATTGCCAGGCGCTGAGACGAATGCCGCCAAGATCTAGCGTCTATGACTTACGGTTCAAGAATTAGCCTCAGAAACAGTGGGAAACAGTGCTTCTATACTAATTGCCAGGCGCTGAGACGAATGCCGCCAAGATCGAGCGTCTATGACTTACGGTTCAAGAATTAGCCTCAGAAACAGTGGTTCTGAACATGCTGCCAATAGCTCGCCTGGGAAACATCCAGAGAGGTCCAAGATTGTGTTTTTTAGACTGGCTGCCACGAGCTGAAACGAATGCAGCCAAGAGCGAGCGTCTGTGACTTACGGTTCAAGAGTTATTCACAGAAACATGGTTCTGAACTTTGCTGCCAGCCGCGAAAGCGAAAATAACCAAGATCGAGCGTCTAGGATTTACTTGTCAATAGCTCGCCTGGGAAACATCCAGAGAAGTCAAAGACCGTGCTTCTATACTAATTGCCAGGCGCTGAGACGAATGTCGCCAAGATCTAGCGTCTATGACTTACGGTTCAAGAATTAGCCTCAGAAACAGTGTGAAACAGTGATTCTATACTAATTGCCAGGCGCTGAGACGAATGCCGCCAAGATCGAGCGTCTAAGACTTACGGTTCAATAATTAGCCTCAGAAACAGTGGTTCTGAACATGCTGCCAATAGCTCGCCTGGGAAACATCAAGAGAAGTCCAAGATAGTGTTTTTTAGACTGGCTGCCACGAGCTGAAACGAATGCAGCCAAGAGCGAGCGTCTGTGACTTACGGTTCAAGAGTTATTCACAGAAACATGGTTCTGAACTTTGCTGCCAGCCGCGAAAGCGAAAATAACCAAGATCGAGCGTCTAGGATTTACTTGTCAATAGCTCGCCTGGGAAACATCCAGAGAAGTCAAAGACAGTGCTTCTATACTAATTGCCAGGCGCTGAGACGAATGCCGCCAAGATCTAGCGTCTATGACTTACGGTTCAAGAATTAGCCTCAGAAACAGTGGGAAACAGTGCTTCTATACTAATTGCCAGGCGCTGAGACGAATGCCGCCAAGATCGAGCGTCTATGACTTACGGTTCAAGAATTAGCCTCAGAAACAGTGGTTCTGAACATGCTGCCAATAGCTCGCCTGGGAAACATCCAGAGAGGTCCAAGATTGTGTTTTTTAGACTGGCTGCCACGAGCTGAAACGAATGCAGCCAAGAGCGAGCGTCTGTGACTTACGGTTCAAGAGTTATTCACAGAAACATGGTTCTGAACTTTGCTGCCAGCCGCGAAAGCGAAAATAACCAAGATCGAGCGTCTAGGATTTACTTGTCAATAGCTCGCCTGGGAAACATCCAGAGAAGTCAAAGACCGTGCTTCTATACTAATTGCCAGGCGCTGAGACGAATGTCGCCAAGATCTAGCGTCTATGACTTACGGTTCAAGAATTAGCCTCAGAAACAGTGTGAAACAGTGATTCTATACTAATTGCCAGGCGCTGAGACGAATGCCGCCAAGATCGAGCGTCTAAGACTTACGGTTCAATAATTAGCCTCAGAAACAGTGGTTCTGAACATGCTGCCAATAGCTCGCCTGGGAAACATCAAGAGAAGTCCAAGATAGTGTTTTTTAGACTGGCTGCCACGAGCTGAAACGAATGCAGCCAAGAGCGAGCGTCTGTGACTTACGGTTCAAGAGTTATTCACAGAAACATGGTTCTGAACTTTGCTGCCAGCCGCGAAAGCGAAAATAACCAAGATCGAGCGTCTAGGATTTACTTGTCAATAGCTCGCCTGGGAAACATCCAGAGAAGTCAAAGACCGTGCTTCTATACTAATTGCCAGGCGCTGAGACGAATGTCGCCAAGATCTAGCGTCTATGACTTACGGTTCAAGAATTAGCCTCAGAAACAGTGGGAAACAGTGATTCTATACTAATTGCCAGGCGCTGAGACGAATGCCGCCAAGATCGAGCGTCTAAGACTTACGGTTCAATAATTAGCCTCAGAAACAGTGGTTCTGAACATGCTGCCAATAGCTCGCCTGGGAAACATCAAGAGAAGTCCAAGATAGTGTTTTTTAGACTGGCTACCACGAGCTGAAACGAATGCAGCCAAGAGCGAGCGTCTGTGACTAACGGTTCAAGAGTTATTCACAGAAACATGGTTCTGAACTTTGCTGCCAGCCGCGAAAGCGAAAATAACCAAGATCGAGCGTCTAGGATTTACTTGTCAATAGCTCGCCTGGGAAACATCCAGAGAAGTCAAAGACAGTGCTTCTATACTAATTGCCAGGCGCTGAGACGAATGCCGCCAAGATCTAGCGTCTATGACTTACGGTTCAAGAATTAGCCTCAGAAACAGTGGGAAACAGTGCTTCTATACTAATTGCCAGGCGCTGAGACGAATGCCGCCAAGTGCGAGCGTCTATGACTTACGGTTCAAGAATTAGCCTCAGAAACAGTGGTTCTGAACATGCTGCCAATAGCTCGCCTGGGAAACATCCAGAGAAGTCCAAGATTGTGTTTTTTAGACTGGCTGCCACGAGCTGAAACGAATGCAGCCAAGAGCGAGCGTCTGTGACTTACGGTTCAAGAGTTATTCACAGAAACATGGTTCTGAACTTTGCTGCTAGCCGCGAAAGCGAAAATAACCAAGATCGAGCGTCTAGGATTTACTTGTCAATAGCTCGCCTGGGAAACATCCAGAGAAGTCAAAGACAGTGCTTCTATACTAATTGACAGGCGCTGAGACGAATGCCGCCAAGATCGAGCGTCTAAGACTTACGGTTCAATAATTAGCCTCAGAAACAGTGGTTCTGAACATGCTGCCAATAGCTCGCCTGGGAAACATCAAGAGAAGTCCAAGATAGTGTTTTTTAGACTGGCTGCCACGAGCTGAAACGAATGCAGCCAAGAGCGAGCGTCTGTGACTTACGGTTCAAGAGTTATTCACAGAAACATGGTTCTGAACTTTGCTGCCAGCCGCGAAAGCGAAAATAACCAAGATCGAGCGTCTAGGATTTACTTGTCAATAGCTCGCCTGGGAAACATCCAGAGAAGTCAAAGACAGTGCTTCTATACTAATTGACAGGCGCTGAGACGAATGCCGCCAAGATCTAGCGTCTATGACTTACGGTTCAAGAATTAGCCTCAGAAACAGTGGGAAACAGTGCTTCTATACTAATTGCCAGGCGCTGAGACGAATGCCGCCAAGTGCGAGCGTCTATGACTTACGGTTCAAGAATTAGCCTCAGAAACAGTGGTTCTGAACATGCTGCCAATAGCTCGCCTGGGAAACATCCAGAGAAGTCCAAGATTGTGTTTTTTAGACTGGCTGCCACGAGCTGAAACGAATGCAGCCAAGAGCGAGCGTCTGTGACTTACGGTTCAAGAGTTATTCACAGAAACATGGTTCTGAACTTTGCTGCCAGCCGCGAAAGCGAAAATAACCAAGATCGAGCGTCTAGGATTTACTTGTCAATAGCTCGCCTGGGAAACATCCAGAGAAGTCAAAGACAGTGCTTCTATACTAATTGCCAGGCGCTGAGACGAATGCCGCCAAGATCTAGCGTCTATGACTTACGGTTCAAGAATTAGCCTCAGAAACAGTGGGAAACAGTGCTTCTATACTAATTGCCAGGCGCTGAGACGAATGCCGCCAAGTGCGAGCGTCTATGACTTACGGTTCAAGAATTAGCCTCAGAAACAGTGGTTCTGAACATGCTGCCAATAGCTCGCCTGGGAAACATCCAGAGAAGTCCAAGATTGTGTTTTTTAGACTGGCTGCCACGAGCTGAAACGAATGCAGCCAAGAGCGAGCGTCTGTGACTTACGGTTCAAGAGTTATTCACAGAAACATGGTTCTGAACTTTGCTGCCAGCCGCGAAAGCGAAAATAACCAAGATCGAGCGTCTAGGATTTACTTGTCAATAGCTCGCCTGGGAAACATCCAGAGAAGTCAAAGACAGTGCTTCTATACTAATTGACAGGCGCTGAGACGAATGCCGCCAAGATCGAGCGTCTATGACTTACGGTTCAAGAATTAGCCTCAGAAACAGTGGGAAACAGTGCTTCTATACTAATTGCCAGTCGCTGAGACGAATGCCGCCAAGATCGAGCGTCTATGACTTACGGTTCAAGAATTAGCCTCAGAAACAGTGGTTCTGAACATGCTGCCAATAGCTCGCCTGGGAAACATCCAGAGAAGTCCAAGACAGTGTTTTTTAGACTGGCTGCCACGAGCTGAAACGAATGCAGCCAAGAGCGAGCGTCTGTGACTTACGGTTCAAGAGTTATTCACAGAAACATGGTTTTGAACTTTGCTGCCAGCCGCGAAAGCGAAAATAACCAAGATCGAGCGTCTAGGATTTACTTGTCAATAGCTCGCCTGGGAAACATCCAGAGAAGTCAAAGACAGTGCTTCTATACTAATTGACAGGCGCTGAGACGAATGCCGCCAAGATCGAGCGTCTAAGACTTACGGTTCAATAATTAGCCTCAGAAACATTGGTTCTGAACATGCTGCCAATAGCTCGCCTGGGAAACATCAAGAGAAGTCCAAGATAGTGTTTTTTAGACTGGCTGCCACGAGCTGAAACGAATGCAGCCAAGAGCGAGCGTCTGTGACTTACGGTTCAAGAGTTATTCACAGAAACATGGTTCTGAACTTTGCTGCCAGCCGCGAAAGCGAAAATAACCAAGATCGAGCGTCTAGGATTTACTTGTCAATAGCTCGCCTGGGAAACATCCAGATAAGTCAAAGACAGTGCTTCTATACTAATTGCCAGGCGCTGAGACGAATGCCGCCAAGATCTAGCGTCTATGACTTACGGTTCAAGAATTAGCCTCAGAAACAGTGGGAAACAGTGCTTCTATACTAATTGCCAGGCGCTGAGACGAATGCCGCCAAGTGCGAGCGTCTATGACTTACGGTTCAAGAATTAGCCTCAGAAACAGTGGTTCTGAACATGCTGCCAATAGCTCGCCTGGGAAACATCCAGAGAGGTCCAAGATTGTGTTTTTTAGACTGGCTGCCACGAGCTGAAACGAATGCAGCCAAGAGCGAGCGTCTGTGATTTACGGTTCAAGAGTTATTCACAGAAACATGGTTCTGAACTTTGCTGCCAGCCGCGAAAGCGAAAATAACCAAGATCGAGCGTCTAGGATTTACTTGTCAATAGCTCGCCTGGGAAACATCCAGAGAAGTCAAAGACAGTGCTTCTATACTAATTGACAGGCGCTGAGACGAATGCCGCCAAGATCGAGCGTCTATGACTTACGGTTCAAGAATTAGCCTCAGAAACAGTGGGAAACAGTGCTTCTATACTAATCGCCAGTCGCTGAGACGAATGCCGCCAAGATCGAGCGTCTATGACTTACTGTTCAAGAATTAGCCTCAGAAACAGTGGTTCTGAACATGCTGCCAATAGCTCGCCTGGGAAACATCCAGAGAAGTCCAAGACAGTGTTTTTTAGACTGGCTGCCACGAGCTGAAACGAATGCAGCCAAGAGCGAGCGTCTGTGACTTACGGTTCAAGAGTTATTCACAGAAACATGGTTTTGAACTTTGCTGCCAGCCGCGAAAGCGAAAATAACCAAGATCGAGCGTCTAGGATTTACTTGTCAATAGCTCGCCTGGGAAACATCCAGAGAAGTCAAAGACAGTGCTTCTATACTAATTGACAGGCGCTGAGACGAATGCCGCCAAGATCGAGCGTCTAAGACTTACGGTTCAATAATTAGCCTCAGAAACAGTGGTTCTGAACATGCTGCCAATAGCTCGCCTGGGAAACATCAAGAGAAGTCCAAGATAGTGTTTTTTAGACTGGCTGCCACGAGCTGAAACGAATGCAGCCAAGAGCGAGCGTCTGTGACTTACGGTTCAAGAGTTATTCACAGAAACATGGTTCTGAACTTTGCTGCCAGCCGCGAAAGCGAAAATAACCAAGATCGAGCGTCTTGGATTTACTTGTCAATAGCTCGCCTGGGAAACATCCAGAGAAGTCAAAGACAGTGCTTCTATACTAATTGCCAGGCGCTGAGACGAATGCCGCCAAGATCTAGCGTCTATGACTTACGGTTCAAGAATTAGCCTCAGAAACAGTGGGAAACAGTGCTTCTATACTAATTGCCAGGCGCTGAGACGAATGCCGCCAAGTGCGAGCGTCTATGACTTACGGTTCAAGAATTATCCTCAGAAACAGTGGTTCTGAACATGCTGCCAATAGCTCGCCTGGGAAACATCCAGAGAAGTCCAAGATTGTGTTTTTTAGACTGGCTGCCACGAGCTGAAACGAATGCAGCCAAGAGCGAGCGTCTGTGACTTACGGTTCAAGAGTTATTCACAGAAACATGGTTCTGAACTTTGCTGCCAGCCGCGAAAGCGAAAATAACCAAGATCGAGTGTCTAGGATTTACTTGTCAATAGCTCGCCTGGGAAACATCCAGAGAGGTCAAAGACAGTGCTTCTATACTAATTGACAGGCGCTGAGACGAATGCCGCCTAGATCGAGCGTCTATGACTTACGGTTCAAGAATTAGCCTCAGAAACAGTGGGAAACAGTGCTTCTATACTAATTGCCAGGCGCTGAGACGAATGCCGCCAAGATCGAGCGTCTATGACTTACGGTTCAAGAATTAGCCTCAGAAACAGTGGTTCTGAACATGCTGCCAATAGCTCGCCTGGGAAAAATCCAGAGAAGTCCAAGATTGTGTTTTTTAGACTGGCTGCCACGAGCTGAAACGAATGCAGCCAAGAGCGAGCGTCTGTGACTTACGGTTCAAAAGTTATTCACAGAAACATGGTTCTGAACTTTGCTGCCAGCCGCGAAAGCGAAAATAACCAAGATCGAGCGTCTAGGATTTACTTGTCAATAGCTCGCCTGGGAAACATCCAGAGAAGTCAAAGACAGTGCTTCTATACTAATTGCCAGGCGCTGAGACGAATGCCGCCAAGATCTAGCGTCTATGACTTACGGTTCAAGAATTAGCCTCAGAAACAGTGGGAAAAAGTGCTTCTATACTAATTGCCAGGCGCTGAGACGAATGCCGCCAAGTGCGAGCGTCTATGACTTACGGTTCAAGAATTAGCCTCAGAAGCAGTGGTTCTGAACATGCTGCCAATAGCTCGCCTGGGAAACATCCAGAGAAGTCCAAGATTGTGTTTTTTAGACTGGCTGCCACGAGCTGAAACGAATGCAGCCAAGAGCGAGCGTCTGTGACTTACGGTTCAAGAGTTATTCACAGAAACATGGTTCTGAACTTTGCTGCCAGCCGCGAAAGCGAAAATAACCAAGATCGAGCGTCTAGGATTTACTTGTCAATAGCTCGCCTGGGAAACATCCAGAGAAGTCAAAGACAGTGCTTCTATACTAATTGCCAGGCGCTGAGACGAATGCCGCCAAGATCTAGCGTCTATGACTTACGGTTCAAGAATTAGCCTCAGAAACAGTGGGAAACAGTGCTTCTATACTAATTGCCAGGCGCTGAGACGAATGCCGCCAAGATCGAGCGTCTATGACTTACGGTTCAAGAATTAGCCTCAGAAACAGTGGTTCTGAACATGCTGCCAATAGCTCGTCTGGGAAACATCCAGAGAAGTCCAAGATAGTGTTTTTTAGACTGGCTGCCACGAGCTGAAACGAATGCAGCCAAGAGCGAGCGTCTGTGACTTACGGTTCAAGAGTTATTCACAGAAACATGGTTCTGAACTTTGCTGCCAGCCGCGAAAGCGAAAATAACCAAGATCGAGCGTCTAGGATTTACTTGTCAATAGCTCGCCTGGGAAACATCCAGAGAAGTCAAAGACAGTGCTTCTATACTAATTGCCAGGCTCTGAGACGAATGCCACCAAGATCTAGCGTCTATGACTTACGGTTCAAGAATTAGCCTCAGAAACAGTGGGAAACAGTGCTTCTATACTAATTGCCAGGCGCTGAGACGAATGCCGCCAAGTGCGAGCGTCTATGACTTACGGTTCAAGAATTAGCCTCAGAAACAGTGGTTCTGAACATGCTGCCAATAGCTCGCCTGGAAAACATCCAGAGAAGTCCAAGATTGTGTTTTTTAGACTGGCTGCCACGAGCTGAAACTAATGCAGCCAAGAGCGAGCGTCTGTGACTTACGGTTCAAGAGTTATTCACAGAAACATGGTTCTGAACTTTGCTGCCAGCCGCGAAAGCGAAAATAACCAAGATCGAGCGTCTAGGATTTACTTGTCAATAGCTCGCCTGGGAAACATCCAGAGAAGTCAAAGACAGTGCTTCCATACTAATTACCAGGCGCTGAGACGAATGCCGCCAAGATCTAGCGTCTATGACTTACGGTTCAAGAATTAGCCTCAGAAACAGTGGGAAACAGTGCTTCTATACTAATTGCCAGGCGCTGAGACGAATGCCGCCAAGATCGAGCGTCTATGACTTACGGTTCAAGAATTAGCCTAAGAAACAGTGGTTCTGAACATGCTGCCAATAGCTCGTCTGGGAAACATCCAGAGAAGTCCAAGATTGTGTTTTTTAGACTGGCTGCCACGAGCTGAAACGAATGCAGCCAAGAGCGAGCGTCTGTGACTTACGGTTCAAAAGTTATTCACAGAAACATGGTTCTGAACTTTGCTGCCAGCCGCGAAAGCGAAAATAACCAAGATCGAGCGTCTAGGATTTACTTGTCAAAAGCTCGCCTGGGAAACATCCAGAGAAGTCAAAGACAGTGCTTCAATACTAATTGCCAGGCGCTGAGACGAATGCCGCCAAGATCTAGCGTCTATGACTTACGGTTCAAGAATTAGCCTCAGAAACAGTGGGAAACAGTGCTTCTATACTAATTGCCAGGCGCTGAGACGAATGCCGCCAAGATCTAGCGTCTATGACTTACGGTTCAAGAATTAGCCTCAGAAACAGTGGGAAACAGTGCTTCTATACTAATTGCCAGGCGCTGAGACGAATGCCGCCAAGATCGAGCGTCTATGACTTACGGTTCAAGAATTAGCCTCAGAAACAGTGTTTCTGAACATGCTGCCAATAGCTCGCCTGGGAAACATCCAGAGAAGTCCAAGATTGTGTTTTTTAGACAGGCTGCCACGAGCTGAAACGAATGCAGCCAAGAGCGAGCGTCTGTGACTTACGGTTAAAAAGTTATTCACAGAAACATGGTTCTGAACTTTGCTGCCAGCCGCGAAAGCGAAAATAACCAAGATCGAGCGTCTAGGATTTACTTGTCAATAGCTCGCCTGGGAAACATCCAGAGAAGTCAAAGACAGTGCTTCTATACTAATTGCCAGGCGCTGAGACGAATGCCGCCAAGATCTAGCTTCTATGACTTACGGTTCAAGAATTAGCCTCAGAAACAGTGGGAAACAGTGCTTCTATACTAATTGCCAGGCCCTGAGACGAATGCCGCCAAGATCGAGCGTCTATGACTTACGGTTCAAGAATTAGTCTCAGAAACAGTGGTTCTGAACATGCTGCCAATAGCTCGCCTGGGAAACATCCAGAGAAGTCCAAGATTGTGTTTTTTAGACTGGCTGCCACGAGCTGAAATGAATGCAGCCAAGAGCGAGCGTCTGTGACTTACGGTTCAAGAGTTATTCACAGAAACATGGTTCTGAACTTTGCTGCCAGCCGCGAAAGCGAAAATAACCAAGATCGAGCGTCTAGGATTTACTTGTCAATAGCTCGCCTGGGAAACATCCAGAGAAGTCAAATACAGTGCTTCTATACTAATTGCCAGGCGCTGAGACGAATGCCGCCAAGATCTAGCGTCTATGACTTACGGTTCAAGAATTAGCCTCAGAAACAGTGGGAAACAGTGCTTCTATACTAATTGCCAGGCGCTGAGACGAATGCCGCCAAGATCGAGCGTCTATGACTTACGGTTCAAGAATTAGCCTCAGAAACAGTGGTTCTGAACATGCTGCCAATAGCTCGGCTGGGAAACATCCAGAGAGGTCCAAGATTGTGTTTTTTAGACTGGCTGCCACGAGCTGAAACGAATGCAGCCAAGACCGAGCGTCTGTGACTTACGGTTCAAGAGTTATTCACAGAAACATGGTTCTGAACTTTGCTGCCAGCCGCGAAAGCGAAAATAACCAAGATCGAGCGTCTAGGATTTACTTGTCAATAGCTCGCCTGGGAAACATCCAGAGAAGTCAAAGACCGTGCTTCTATACTAATTGCCAGGCGCTGAGACGAATGTCGCCAAGATCTAGCGTCTATGACTTACGGTTCAAGAATTAGCCTCAGAAACAGTGGGAAACAGTGATTCTATACTAATTGCCAGGCGCTGAGACGAATGCCGCCAAGATCGAGCGTCTATGACTTATGGTTCAAGAATTAGCCTCAGAAACAGTGGTTCTGAACATGCTGCCAATAGCTCGCCTGGGAAACATCCAGAGAAGTCCAAGATTGTGTTTTTTAGACTGGCTGCCACGAGCTGAAACGAATGCAGCCAAGAGCGAGCGTCTGTGACTTACGGTTCAAGAGTTATTCACAGAAACATGGTTCTGAACTTTGCTGCCAGCCGCGAAAGCGAAAATAACCAAGATCGAGCGTCTAGGATTTACTTGTCAATAGCTCGCCTGGGAAACATCCAGAGAAGTCAAAGACAGTGCTTCTATACTAATTGCCAGGCGCTGAGACGAATGCCGCCAAGATCGAGCGTCTAAGACTTACGGTTCAATAATTAGCCTCAGAAACAGTGGTTCTGAACATGCTGCCAATAGCTCGCCTGGGAAACATCAAGAGAAGTCCAAGATAGTGTTTTTTAGACTGGCTGCCACGAGCTGAAACGAATGCAGCCAAGAGCGAGCGTCTGTGACTAACGGTTCAAGAGTTATTCACAGAAACATGGTTCTGAACTTTGCTGCCAGCCGCGAAAGCGAAAATAACCAAGATCGAGCGTCTAGGATTTACTTGTCAATAGCTTGCCTGGGAAACATCCAGAGAAGTCAAAGACAGTGCTACTATACTAATTGCCAGGCGCTGAGACGAATGCCGCCAAGATCTAGCGTCTATGACTTACGGTTCAAGAATTAGCCTCAGAAACAGTGGGAAACAGTGCTTCTATACTAATTGCCAGGCGCTGAGACGAATGCCGCCAAGTGCGAGCGTCTATGACTTACGGTTCAAGAATTAGCCTCAGAAACAGTGGTTCTGAACATGCTGCCAATAGCTCGCCTGGGAAACATCCAGAGAAGTCCAAGATTGTGTTTTTTAGACTGGCTGCCACGAGCTGAAACGAATGCAGCCAAGAGCGAGCGTCTGTGACTTACGGTTCAAGAGTTATTCACAGAAACATGGTTCTGAACTGTGCTGCTAGCCGCGAAAGCGAAAATAACCAAGATCGAGCGTCTAGGATTTACTTGTCAATAGCTCGCCTGGGAAACATCCAGAGAAGTCAAAGACACTGCTTCTATACTAATTGACAGGCGCTGAGACGAATGCCGCCAAGATCGAGCGTCTAAGACTTACGGTTCAATAATTAGCCTCAGAAACAGTGGTTCTGAACATGCTGCCAATAGCTCGCCTGGGAAACATCCAGAGAAGTCCAAGATTGTGTTTTTTAGACTGGCTGCCACGAGCTGAAACGAATGCAGCCAAGAGCGAGCGTCTGTGACTTACGGTTCAAGAGTTATTCACAGAAACATGGTTCTGAACTTTGCTGCCAGCCGCGAAAGCGAAAATAACCAAGATCGAGCGTCTAGGATTTACTTGTCAATAGCTCGCCTGGGAAACATCCAGAGAAGTCAAAGACAGTGCTTCTATACTAATTGACAGGCGCTGAGACGAATGCCGCCAAGATCGAGCGTCTAAGACTTACGGTTCAATAATTAGCCTCAGAAACAGTGGTTCTGAACATGCTGCCAATAGCTCGCCTGGGAAACATCCAGAGAAGTCCAAGATAGTGTTTTTTAGACTGGCTGCCACGAGCTGAAACGAATGCAGCCAAGAGCGAGCGTCTGTGACTTACGGTTCAAGAGTTATTCACAGAAACATGGTTCTGAACTTTGCTGCCAGCCGCGAAAGCGAAAATAACCAAGATCGAGCGTCTAGGATTTACTTGTCAATAGCTCGCCTGGGAAACATCCAGAGAAGTCAAAGACAGTGCTTCTATACTAATTGCCAGGCGCTGAGACGAATGCCGCCAAGATCTAGCGTCTATGACTTACGGTTCAAGAATTAGCCTCAGAAACAGTGGGAAACAGTGCTTCTATACTAATTGCCAGGCGCTGAGACGAATGCCGCCAAGATCTAGCGTCTATGACTTACGGTTCAAGAATTAGCCTCAGAAACAGTGGTTCTGAACATGCTGCCTATAGCTCGCCTGGGAAACATCCAGAGAAGTCCAAGATAGTGTTTTTTAGACTGGCTGCCACGAGCTGAAACGAATGCAGCCAAGAGCGAGCGTCTGTGACTTACGGTTCAAGAGTTATTCACAGAAACATGGTTCTGAACTTTGCTGCCAGCCGCGAAAGCGAAAATAACCAAGATCGAGCGTCTAGGATTTACTTGTCAATAGCTCGCCTGGGAAACATCCAGAGAAGTCAAAGACAGTCTTCTATACTAATTGCCAGGCGCTGAGACGAATGCCGCCAAGATCTAGCGTCTATGACTTACGGTTCAAGAATTAGCCTCAGAAACAGTGGGAAACAGTGCTTCTATACTAATTGCCAGGCGCTGAGACGAATGCCGCCAAGATCGAGCGTCTATGACTTACGGTTCAAGAATTAGCCTCAGAAACAGTGGTTCTGAACATGCTGCCAATTGCTCGCCTGGGAAACATCCAGAGAAGTACAAGATAGTGTTTTTTAGACTGGCTGCCACGAGCTGAAACGAATGCAGCCAAGAGCGAGCGTCTGTGACTTACGGTTCAAGAGTTATTCACAGAAACATGGTTCTGAACTTTGCTGCCAGCCGCGAAAGCGAAAATAACCAAGATCGAGCGTCTAGGATTTACTTGTCAATAGCTCGCCTGGGAAACATCCAGAGAAGTCAAAGACAGTGCTTCTATACTAACTGCCAGGCGCTGAGACGAATGCCGCCAAGATCGAGCGTCTAAGACTTACGGTTCAAGAATTAGCCTCAGAAACAGTGGTTCTGAACATGCTGCCAATAGCTCGACTGGTAAACATCCAGAGAAGTCCAAGATAATGTTTTTTAGACGGGCTGCCACGAGCTGAAACGAATGCAGCCGAGAGCGAGCGTCTGTGACTTACGGTTCAAGAGTTATTCACAGAAACATGGTTCTGAACTTTGCTGCCAGCCGCGAAAGCGAAAATAACCAAGATCGAGCGTCTAGGATTTACTTGTCAATAGCTCGCCTGGGATACATCCAGAGAAGTCAAAGACAGTGCTTCTATACTAATTGCCAGGCGCTGAGACGAATGCCGCCAAGATCTAGCGTCTATGACTTACGGTTCAAGAATTAGCCTCAGAAACAGTGGGAAACAGTGCTTCTATACTAATTGCCAGGCGCTGAGACGAATTCCGCCAAGATCGAGCGTCTATGACTTACGGTTCAAGAATTAGCCTCAGAAACAGTGGTTCTGAACATGCTGCCAATAGCTCGCCTGGGAAACATCCAGAGAAGTCCAAGATAGTGTTTTTTAGACTGGCTGCCACGAGCTGAAACGAATGCAGCCAAGAGCGAGCGTCTGTGACTTACGGTTCAAGAGTTATTCACAGAAACATGGTTCTGAACTTTGCTGCCAGCCGCGAAAGCGAAAATAACCAAGATCGAGCGTCTAGGATTTACTTGTCAATAGCTCGCCTGGGAAACATCCAGAGAAGTCAAAGACAGTGCTTCTATACTAATTGCCAGGCGCTGAGACGAATGCCGCCAAGATCTAGCGTCTATGACTTACGGTTCAAGAATTAGCCTCAGAAACAGTGGGAAACAGTGCTTCTATACTAATTGCCAGGCGCTGAGACGAATGCCGCCAAGATCGAGCGTCTATGACTTACGGTTCAAGAATTAGCCTCAGAAACAGTGGTTCTGAACATGCTGCCAATAGCTCGTCTGGGAAACATCCAGAGAAGTCCAAGATAGTGTTTTTTAGACTGGCTGCCACGAGCTGAAACGAATGCAGCCAAGAGCGAGCGTCTGTGACTTACGGTTCAAGAGTTATTCACAGAAACATGGTTCTGAACTTTGCTGCCAGCCGCGAAAGCGAAAATAACCAAGATCGAGCGTCTAGGATTTACTTGTCAATAGCTCGCCTGGGAAATATCCAGAGAAGTCAAAGACAGTGCTTCTATACTAATTGCCAGGCGCTGAGACGAATGCCGCCAAGATCTAGCGTCTATGACTTACGGTTCAAGAATTAGCCTCAGAAACAGTGGTTCTGAACATGCTGCCAATAGCTCGTCTGGGAAACATCCAGAGAAGTCCAAGATAGTGTTTTTTAGACTGGCTGCCACGAGCTGAAACGAATGCAGCCAAGAGCGAGCGTCTGTGACTTACGGTTCAAGAGTTATTCACAGAAACATGGTTCTGAACTTTGCTGCCAGCCGCGAAAGCGAAAATAACCAAGATCGAGCGTCTAGGATTTACTTGTCAATAGCTCGCCTGGGAAACATCCAGAGAAGTCAAAGACAGTGCTTCTATACTAATTGCCAGGCGCTGAGACGAATGCCGCCAAGATCTAGCGTCTATGACTTACGGTTCAAGAATTAGCCTCAGAAACAGTGGGAAACAGTGCTTCTATACTAATTGCCAGGCGCTGAGACGAATGCCGCCAAGATCTAGCGTCTATGACTTACGGTTCAAGAATTAGCCTCAGAAACAGTGGTTCTGAACATGCTGCCTATAGCTCGCCTGGGAAACATCCAGAGAAGTCCAAGATAGTGTTTTTTAGACTGGCTGCCACGAGCTGAAACGAATGCAGCCAAGAGCGAGCGTCTGTGACTTACGGTTCAAGAGTTATTCACAGAAACATGGTTCTGAACTTTGCTGCCAGCCGCGAAAGCGAAAATAACCAAGATCGAGCGTCTAGGATTTACTTGTCAATAGCTCGCCTGGGAAACATCCAGAGAAGTCAAAGACAGTCTTCTATACTAATTGCCAGGCGCTGAGACGAATGCCGCCAAGATCGAGCGTCTAAGACTTACGGTTCAAGAATTAGCCTCAGAAACAGTGGTTCTGAACATGCTGCGAATAGCTCGCCTGGTAAACATCCAGAGAAGTCCAAGATAGTGTTTTTTAGACGGGCTGCCACGAGCTGAAACGAATGCAGCCGAGAGCGAGCGTCTGTGACTTACGGTTCAAGAGTTATTCACAGAAACATGGTTCTGAACTTTGCTGCCAGCCGCGAAAGCGAAAATAACCAAGATCGAGCGTCTAGGATTTACTTGTCAATAGCTCGCCTGGGATACATCCAGAGAAGTCAAAGACAGTGCTTCTATACTAATTGCCAGGCGCTGAAACGAATGCCGCCAAGATCTAGCGTCTATGACTTACGGTTCAAGAATTAGCCTCAGAAACAGTGGGAAACAGTGCTTCTATACTAATTGCCAGGCGCTGAGACGAATTCCGCCAAGATCGAGCGTCTATGACTTACGGTTCAAGAATTAGCCTCAGAAACAGTGGTTCTGAACATGCTGCCAATAGCTCGCCTGGGAAACATCCAGAGAAGTCCAAGATAGTGTTTTTTAGACTGGCTGCCACGAGCTGAAACGAATGCAGCCAAGAGCGAGCGTCTGTGACTTACGGTTCAAGAGTTATTCACAGAAACATGGTTCTGAACTTTGCTGCCAGCCGCGAAAGCGAAAATAACCAAGAACGAGCGTCTAGGATTTACTTGTCAATAGCTCGCCTGGGAAACATCCAGAGAAGTCAAAGACAGTGCTTCTATACTAATTGCCAGGCGCTGAGACGAATGCCGCCAAGATCTAGCGTCTATGACTTACGGTTCAAGAATTAGCCTCAGAAACAGTGGGAAACAGTGCTTCTATACTAATTGCCAGGCGCTGAGACGAATGCCGCCAAGATCGAGCGTCTATGACTTACGGTTCAAGAATTAGCCTCAGAAACAGTGGTTCTGAACATGCTGCCAATAGCTCGTCTGGGAAACATCCAGAGAAGTCCAAGATAGTGTTTTTTAGACTGGCTGCCACGAGCTGAAACGAATGCAGCCAAGAGCGAGCGTCTGTGACTTACGGTTCAAGAGTTATTCACAGAAACATGGTTCTGAACTTTGCTGCCAGCCGCGAAAGCGAAAATAACCAAGATCGAGCGTCTAGGATTTACTTGTCAATAGCTCGCCTGGGAAACATCCAGAGAAGTCAAAGACAGTGCTTCTATACTAATTGCCAGGCGCTGAGACGAATGCCGCCAAGATCTAGCGTCTATGACTTACGGTTCAAGAATTAGCCTCAGAAACAGTGGGAAACAGTGCTTCTATACTAATTGCCAGGCGCTGAGACGAATGCCGCCAAGATCTAGCGTCTATGACTTACGGTTCAAGAATTAGCCTCAGAAACAGTGGTTCTGAACATGCTGCCTATAGCTCGCCTGGGAAACATCCAGAGAAGTCCAAGATAGTGTTTTTTAGACTGGCTGCCACGAGCTGAAACGAATGCAGCCAAGAGCGAGCGTCTGTGACTTACGGTTCAAGAGTTATTCACAGAAACATGGTTCTGAACTTTGCTGCCAGCCGCGAAAGCGAAAATAACCAAGATCGAGCGTCTAGGATTTACTTGTCAATAGCTCGCCTGGGAAACATCCAGAGAAGTCAAAGACAGTGCTTCTATACTAACTGCCAGGCGCTGAGACGAATGCCGCCAAGATCGAGCGTCTAAGACTTACGGTTCAAGAATTAGCCTCAGAAACAGTGGGAAACAGTGCTTCTATACTAATTGCCAGGCGCTGAGACGAATTCCGCCAAGATCGAGCGTCTATGACTTACGGTTCAAGAATTAGCCTCAGAAACAGTGGTTCTGAACATGCTGCCAATAGCTCGCCTGGGAAACATCCAGAGAAGTCCAAGATAGTGTTTTTTAGACTGGCTGCCACGAGCTGAAACGAATGCAGCCAAGAGCGAGCGTCTGTGACTTACGGTTCAAGAGTTATTCACAGAAACATGGTTCTGAACTTTGCTGCCAGCCGCGAAAGCGAAAATAACCAAGATCGAGCGTCTAGGATTTACTTGTCAATAGCTCGCCTGGGAAACATCCAGAGAAGTCAAAGACAGTGCTTCTATACTAATTGCCAGGCGCTGAGACGAATGCCGCCAAGATCTAGCGTCTATGACTTACGGTTCAAGAATTAGCCTCAGAAACAGTGGGAAACAGTGCTTCTATACTAATTGCCAGGCGCTGAGACGAATGCCGCCAAGATCGAGCGTCTATGACTTACGGTTCAAGAATTAGCCTCAGAAACAGTGGTTCTGAACATGCTGCCAATTGCTCGCCTGGGAAACATCCAGAGAAGTACAAGATAGTGTTTTTTAGACTGGCTGCCACGAGCTGAAACGAATGCAGCCAAGAGCGAGCGTCTGTGACTTACGGTTCAAGAGTTATTCACAGAAACATGGTTCTGAACTTTGCTGCCAGCCGCGAAAGCGAAAATAACCAAGATCGAGCGTCTAGGATTTACTTGTCAATAGCTCGCCTGGGAAACATCCAGAGAAGTCAAAGACAGTGCTTCTATACTAACTGCCAGGCGCTGAGACGAATGCCGCCAAGATCGAGCGTCTAAGACTTACGGTTCAAGAATTAGCCTCAGAAACAGTGGGAAACAGTGCTTCTATACTAATTGCCAGGCGCTGAGACGAATTCCGCCAAGATCGAGCGTCTATGACTTACGGTTCAAGAATTAGCCTCAGAAACAGTGGTTCTGAACATGCTGCCAATAGCTCGCCTGGGAAACATCCAGAGAAGTCCAAGATAGTGTTTTTTAGACTGGCTGCCACGAGCTGAAACGAATGCAGCCAAGAGCGAGCGTCTGTGACTTACGGTTCAAGAGTTATTCACAGAAACATGGTTCTGAACTTTGCTGCCAGCCGCGAAAGCGAAAATAACCAAGATCGAGCGTCTAGGATTTACTTGTCAATAGTTCGCCTGGGAAACATCCAGAGAAGTCAAAGACAGTGCTTCTATACTAATTGCCAGGCGCTGAGACGAATGCCGCCAAGATCTAGCGTCTATGACTTACGGTTCAAGAATTAGCCTCAGAAACAGTGGGAAACAGTGCTTCTATACTAATTGCCAGGCGCTGAGACGAATGATGCCAAGATCGAGCGTCTATGACTTACGGTTCAAGAATTAGCCTCAGAAACAGTGGTTCTGAACATGCTGCCAATAGCTCGTCTGGGAAACATCCAGAGAAGTCCAAGATAGTGTTTTTTAGACTGGCTGCCACGAGCTGAAACGAATGCAGCCAAGAGCGAGCGTCTGTGACTTACGGTTCAAGAGTTATTCACAGAAACATGGTTCTGAACTTTGCTGCCAGCCGCGAAAGCGAAAATAACCAAGATCGAGCGTCTAGGATTTACTTGTCAATAGCTCGCCTGGGAAACATCCAGAGAAGTCAAAGACAGTGCTTCTATACTAATTGCCAGGCGCTGAGACGAATGCCGCCAAGATCTAGCGTCTATGACTTACGGTTCAAGAATTAGCCTCAGAAACAGTGGGAAACAGTGCTTCTATACTAATTGCCAGGCGCTGAGACGAATGCCGCCAAGATCGAGAGTCTATGACTTACGGTTCGAGAATTAGCCTCAGAAACAGTGGTTCTGAACATGCTGCCAATAGCTCGTCTGGGAAACATCCAGAGAAGTCCAAGATAGTGTTTTTTAGACTGGCTGCCACGAGCTGAAACGAATGCAGCCAAGAGCGAGCGTCTGTGACTTACGGTTCAAGAGTTATTCACAGAAACATGGTTCTGAACTTTGCTGCCAGCCGCGAAAGCGAAAATAACCAAGATCGAGCGTCTAGGATTTACTTGTCAATAGCTCGCCTGGGAAACATCCAGAGAAGTCAAAGACAGTCTTCTATACTAATTGCCAGGCGCTGAGACGAATGCCGCCAAGATCTAGCGTCTATGACTTACGGTTCAAGAATTAGCCTCAGAAACAGTGGGAAACAGTGCTTCTATACTAATTGCCAGGCGCTGAGACGAATGCCGCCAAGATCGAGCGTCTATGACTTACGGTTCAAGAATTAGCCTCAGAAACAGTGGTTCTGAACATGCTGCCAATTGCTCGCCTGGGAAACATCCAGAGAAGTACAAGATAGTGTTTTTTAGACTGGCTGCCACGAGCTGAAACGAATGCAGCCAAGAGCGAGCGTCTGTGACTTACGGTTCAAGAGTTATTCACAGAAACATGGTTCTGAACTTTGCTGCCAGCCGCGAAAGCGAAAATAACCAAGATCGAGCGTCTAGGATTTACTTGTCAATAGCTCGCCTGGGAAACATCCAGAGAAGTCAAAGACAGTGCTTCTATACTAACTGCCAGGCGCTGAGACGAATGCCGCCAAGATCGAGCGTCTAAGACTTACGGTTCAAGAATTAGCCTCAGAAACAGTGGTTCTGAACATGCTGCCAATAGCTCGACTGGTAAACATCCAGAGAAGTCCAAGATAATGTTTTTTAGACGGGCTGCCACGAGCTGAAACGAATGCAGCCGAGAGCGAGCGTCTGTGACTTACGGTTCAAGAGTTATTCACAGAAACATGGTTCTGAACTTTGCTGCCAGCCGCGAAAGCGAAAATAACCAAGATCGAGCGTCTAGGATTTACTTGTCAATAGCTCGCCTGGGATACATCCAGAGAAGTCAAAGACAGTGCTTCTATACTAATTGCCAGGCGCTGAGACGAATGCCGCCAAGATCTAGCGTCTATGACTTACGGTTCAAGAATTAGCCTCAGAAACAGTGGGAAACAGTGCTTCTATACTAATTGCCAGGCGCTGAGACGAATTCCGCCAAGATCGAGCGTCTATGACTTACGGTTCAAGAATTAGCCTCAGAAACAGTGGTTCTGAACATGCTGCCAATAGCTCGCCTGGGAAACATCCAGAGAAGTCCAAGATAGTGTTTTTTAGACTGGCTGCCACGAGCTGAAACGAATGCAGCCAAGAGCGAGCGTCTGTGACTTACGGTTCAAGAGTTATTCACAGAAACATGGTTCTGAACTTTGCTGCCAGCCGCGAAAGCGAAAATAACCAAGATCGAGCGTCTAGGATTTACTTGTCAATAGCTCGCCTGGGAAACATCCAGAGAAGTCAAAGACAGTGCTTCTATACTAATTGCCAGGCGCTGAGACGAATGCCGCCAAGATCTAGCGTCTATGACTTACGGTTCAAGAATTAGCCTCAGAAACAGTGGGAAACAGTGCTTCTATACTAATTGCCAGGCGCTGAGACGAATGCCGCCAAGATCGAGCGTCTATGACTTACGGTTCAAGAATTAGCCTCAGAAACAGTGGTTCTGAACATGCTGCCAATAGCTCGTCTGGGAAACATCCAGAGAAGTCCAAGATAGTGTTTTTTAGACTGGCTGCCACGAGCTGAAACGAATGCAGCCAAGAGCGAGCGTCTGTGACTTACGGTTCAAGAGTTATTCACAGAAACATGGTTCTGAACTTTGCTGCCAGCCGCGAAAGCGAAAATAACCAAGATCGAGCGTCTAGGATTTACTTGTCAATAGCTCGCCTGGGAAATATCCAGAGAAGTCAAAGACAGTGCTTCTATACTAATTGCCAGGCGCTGAGACGAATGCCGCCAAGATATAGCGTCTATGACTTACGGTTCAAGAATTAGCCTCAGAAACAGTGGTTCTGAACATGCTGCCAATAGCTCGTCTGGGAAACATCCAGAGAAGTCCAAGATAGTGTTTTTTAGACTGGCTGCCACGAGCTGAAACGAATGCAGCCAAGAGCGAGCGTCTGTGACTTACGGTTCAAGAGTTATTCACAGAAACATGGTTCTGAACTTTGCTGCCAGCCGCGAAAGCGAAAATAACCAAGATCGAGCGTCTAGGATTTACTTGTCAATAGCTCGCCTGGGAAACATCCAGAGAAGTCAAAGACAGTGCTTCTATACTAATTGCCAGGCGCTGAGACGAATGCCGCCAAGATCTAGCGTCTATGACTTACGGTTCAAGAATTAGCCTCAGAAACAGTGGGAAACAGTGCTTCTATACTAATTGCCAGGCGCTGAGACGAATGCCGCCAAGATCTAGCGTCTTTGACTTACGGTTCAAGAATTAGCCTCAGAAACAGTGGTTCTGAACATGCTGCCTATAGCTCGCCTGGGAAACATCCAGAGAAGTCCAAGATAGTGTTTTTTAGACTGGCTGCCACGAGCTGAAACGAATGCAGCCAAGAGCGAGCGTCTGTGACTTACGGTTCAAGAGTTATTCACAGAAACATGGTTCTGAACTTTGCTGCCAGCCGCGAAAGCGAAAATAACCAAGATCGAGCGTCTAGGATTTACTTGTCAATAGCTCGCCTGGGAAACATCCAGAGAAGTCAAAGACAGTCTTCTATACTAATTGCCAGGCGCTGAGACGAATGCCGCCAAGATCTAGCGTCTATGACTTACGGTTCAAGAATTAGCCTCAGAAACAGTGGTTCTGAACATGCTGCCAATAGCTCGTCTGGGAAACATCCAGAGAAGTCCAAGATAGTGTTTTTTAGACTGGCTGCCACGAGCTGAAACGAATGCAGCCAAGAGCGAGCGTCTGTGACTTACGGTTCAAGAGTTATTCACAGAAACATGGTTCTGAACTTTGCTGCCAGCCGCGAAAGCGAAAATAACCAAGATCGAGCGTCTAGGATTTACTTGTCAATAGCTCGCCTGGGAAACATCCAGAGAAGTCAAAGACAGTGCTTCTATACTAATTGCCAGGCGCTGAGACGAATGCCGCCAAGATCTAGCGTCTATGACTTACGGTTCAAGAATTAGCCTCAGAAACAGTGGGAAACAGTGCTTCTATACTAATTGCCAGGCGCTGAGACGAATGCCGCCAAGATCTAGCGTCTATGACTTACGGTTCAAGAATTAGCCTCAGAAACAGTGGTTCTGAACATGCTGCCTATAGCTCGCCTGGGAAACATCCAGAGAAGTCCAAGATAGTGTTTTTTAGACTGGCTGCCACGAGCTGAAACGAATGCAGCCAAGAGCGAGCGTCTGTGACTTACGGTTCAAGAGTTATTCACAGAAACATGGTTCTGAACTTTGCTGCCAGCCGCGAAAGCGAAAATAACCAAGATCGAGCGTCTAGGATTTACTTGTCAATAGCTCGCCTGGGAAACATCCAGAGAAGTCAAAGACAGTCTTCTATACTAATTGCCAGGCGCTGAGACGAATGCCGCCAAGATCTAGCGTCTATGACTTACGGTTCAAGAATTAGCCTCAGAAACAGTGGGAAACAGTGCTTCTATACTAATTGCCAGGCGCTGAGACGAATGCCGCCAAGATCGAGCGTCTATGACTTACGGTTCAAGAATTAGCCTCAGAAACAGTGGTTCTGAACATGCTGCCAATAGCTCGTCTGGGAAACATCCAGAGAAGTCCAAGATAGTGTTTTTTAGACTGGCTGCCACGAGCTGAAACGAATGCAGCCAAGAGCGAGCGTCTGTGACTTACGGTTCAAGAGTTATTCACAGAAACATGGTTCTGAACTTTGCTGCCAGCCGCGAAAGCGAAAATAACCAAGATCGAGCGTCTAGGATTTACTTGTCAATAGCTCGCCTGGGAAACATCCAGAGAAGTCAAAGACAGTGCTTCTATACTAATTGCCAGGCGCTGAGACGAATGCCGCCAAGATCTAGCGTCTATGACTTACGGTTCAAGAATTAGCCTCAGAAACAGTGGGAAACAGTGCTTCTATACTAATTGCCAGGCGCTGAGACGAATGCCGCCAAGATCGAGCGTCTATGACTTACGGTTCAAGAATTAGCCTCAGAAACAGTGGTTCTGAACATGCTGCCAATTGCTCGCCTGGGAAACATCCAGAGAAGTACAAGATAGTGTTTTTTAGACTGGCTGCCACGAGCTGAAACGAATGCAGCCAAGAGCGAGCGTCTGTGACTTACGGTTCAAGAGTTATTCACAGAAACATGGTTCTGAACTTTGCTGCCAGCCGCGAAAGCGAAAATAACCAAGATCGAGCGTCTAGGATTTACTTGTCAATAGCTCGCCTGGGAAACATCCAGAGAAGTCAAAGACAGTGCTTCTATACTAACTGCCAGGCGCTGAGACGAATGCCGCCAAGATCGAGCGTCTAAGACTTACGGTTCAAGAATTAGCCTCAGAAACAGTGGTTCTGAACATGCTGCCAATAGCTCGCCTGGTAAACATCCAGAGAAGTCCAAGATAGTGTTTTTTAGACGGGCTGCCACGAGCTGAAACGAATGCAGCCGAGAGCGAGCGTCTGTGACTTACGGTTCAAGAGTTATTCACAGAAACATGGTTCTGAACTTTGCTGCCAGCCGCGAAAGCGAAAATAACCAAGATCGAGCGTCTAGGATTTACTTGTCAATAGCTCGCCTGGGAAACATCCAGAGAAGTCAAAGACAGTGCTTCTATACTAATTGCCAGGCGCTGAGACGAATGCCGCCAAGATCTAGCGTCTATGACTTACGGTTCAAGAATTAGCCTCAGAAACAGTGGGAAACAGTGCTTCTATACTAATTGCCAGGCGCTGAGACGAATGATGCCAAGATCGAGCGTCTATGACTTACGGTTCAAGAATTAGCCTCAGAAACAGTGGTTCTGAACATGCTGCCAATAGCTCGTCTGGGAAACATCCAGAGAAGTCCAAGATAGTGTTTTTTAGACTGGCTGCCACGAGCTGAAACGAATGCAGCCAAGAGCGAGCGTCTGTGACTTACGGTTCAAGAGTTATTCACAGAAACATGGTTCTGAACTTTGCTGCCAGCCGCGAAAGCGAAAATAACCAAGATCGAGCGTCTAGGATTTACTTGTCAATAGCTCGCCTGGGAAACATCCAGAGAAGTCAAAGACAGTGCTTCTATACTAATTGCCAGGCGCTGAGACGAATGCCGCCAAGATCTAGCGTCTATGACTTACGGTTCAAGAATTAGCCTCAGAAACAGTGGGAAACAGTGCTTCTATACTAATTGCCAGGCGCTGAGACGAATGCCGCCAAGATCGAGAGTCTATGACTTACGGTTCGAGAATTAGCCTCAGAAACAGTGGTTCTGAACATGCTGCCAATAGCTCGTCTGGGAAACATCCAGAGAAGTCCAAGATAGTGTTTTTTAGACTGGCTGCCACGAGCTGAAACGAATGCAGCCAAGAGCGAGCGTCTGTGACTTACGGTTCAAGAGTTATTCACAGAAACATGGTTCTGAACTTTGCTGCCAGCCGCGAAAGCGAAAATAACCAAGATCGAGCGTCTAGGATTTACTTGTCAATAGCTCGCCTGGGAAACATCCAGAGAAGTCAAAGACAGTGCTTCTATACTAATTGCCAGGCGCTGAGACGAATGCCGCCAAGATCTAGCGTCTATGACTTACGGTTCAAGAATTAGCCTCAGAAACAGTGGGAAACAGTGCTTCTATACTAATTGCCAGGCGCTGAGACGAATGCCGCCAAGATCTAGCGTCTATGACTTACGGTTCAAGAATTAGCCTCAGAAACAGTGGTTCTGAACATGCTGCCTATAGCTCGCCTGGGAAACATCCAGAGAAGTCCAAGATAGTGTTTTTTAGACTGGCTGCCACGAGCTGAAACGAATGCAGCCAAGAGCGAGCGTCTGTGACTTACGGTTCAAGAGTTATTCACAGAAACATGGTTCTGAACTTTGCTGCCAGCCGCGAAAGCGAAAATAACCAAGATCGAGCGTCTAGGATTTACTTGTCAATAGCTCGCCTGGGAAACATCCAGAGAAGTCAAAGACAGTCTTCTATACTAATTGCCAGGCGCTGAGACGAATGCCGCCAAGATCTAGCGTCTATGACTTACGGTTCAAGAATTAGCCTCAGAAACAGTGGGAAACAGTGCTTCTATACTAATTGCCAGGCGCTGAGACGAATGCCGCCAAGATCGAGCGTCTATGACTTACGGTTCAAGAATTAGCCTCAGAAACAGTGGTTCTGAACATGCTGCCAATTGCTCGCCTGGGAAACATCCAGAGAAGTACAAGATAGTGTTTTTTAGACTGGCTGCCACGAGCTGAAACGAATGCAGCCAAGAGCGAGCGTCTGTGACTTACGGTTCAAGAGTTATTCACAGAAACATGGTTCTGAACTTTGCTGCCAGCCGCGAAAGCGAAAATAACCAAGATCGAGCGTCTAGGATTTACTTGTCAATAGCTCGCCTGGGAAACATCCAGAGAAGTCAAAGACAGTGCTTCAATACTAACTGCCAGGCGCTGAGACGAATGCCGCCAAGATCGAGCGTCTAAGACTTACGGTTCAAGAATTAGCCTCAGAAACAGTGGTTCTGAACATGCTGCCAATAGCTCGACTGGTAAACATCCAGAGAAGTCCAAGATAATGTTTTTTAGACGGGCTGCCACGAGCTGAAACGAATGCAGCCGAGAGCGAGCGTCTGTGACTTACGGTTCAAGAGTTATTCACAGAAACATGGTTCTGAACTTTGCTGCCAGCCGCGAAAGCGAAAATAACCAAGATCGAGCGTCTAGGATTTACTTGTCAATAGCTCGCCTGGGATACATCCAGAGAAGTCAAAGACAGTGCTTCTATACTAATTGCCAGGCGCTGAGACGAATGCCGCCAAGATCTAGCGTCTATGACTTACGGTTCAAGAATTAGCCTCAGAAACAGTGGGAAACAGTGCTTCTATACTAATTGCCAGGCGCTGAGACGAATTCCGCCAAGATCGAGCGTCTATGACTTACGGTTCAAGAATTAGCCTCAGAAACAGTGGTTCTGAACATGCTGCCAATAGCTCGCCTGGGAAACATCCAGAGAAGTCCAAGATAGTGTTTTTTAGACTGGCTGCCACGAGCTGAAACGAATGCAGCCAAGAGCGAGCGTCTGTGACTTACGGTTCAAGAGTTATTCACAGAAACATGGTTCTGAACTTTGCTGCCAGCCGCGAAAGCGAAAATAACCAAGATCGAGCGTCTAGGATTTACTTGTCAATAGCTCGCCTGGGAAACATCCAGAGAAGTCAAAGACAGTGCTTCTATACTAATTGTCAGGCGCTGAGACGAATGCCGCCAAGATCTAGCGTCTATGACTTACGGTTCAAGAATTAGCCTCAGAAACAGTGGGAAACAGTGCTTCTATACTAATTGCCAGGCGCTGAGACGAATGCCGCCAAGATCGAGCGTCTATGACTTACGGTTCAAGAATTAGCCTCAGAAACAGTGGTTCTGAACATGCTGCCAATAGCTCGTCTGGGAAACATCCAGAGAAGTCCAAGATGGTGTTTTTTAGACTGGCTGCCACGAGCTGAAACGAATGCAGCCAAGAGCGAGCGTCTGTGACTTACGGTTCAAGAGTTATTCACAGAAACATGGTTCTGAACTTTGCTGCCAGCCGCGAAAGCGAAAATAACCAAGATCGAGCGTCTAGGATTTACTTGTCAATAGCTCGCCTGGGAAACATCCAGAGAAGTCAAAGACAGTGCTTCTATACTAATTGCCAGGCGCTGAGACGAATGCCGCCAAGATCTAGCGTCTATGACTTACGGTTCAAGAATTAGCCTCAGAAACAGTGGTTCTGAACATGCTGCCAATAGCTCGTCTGGGAAACATCCAGAGAAGTCCAAGATAGTGTTTTTTAGACTGGCTGCCACGAGCTGAAACGAATGCAGCCAAGAGCGAGCGTCTGTGACTTACGGTTCAAGAGTTATTCACAGAAACATGGTTCTGAACTTTGCTGCCAGCCGCGAAAGCGAAAATAACCAAGATCGAGCGTCTAGGATTTACTTGTCAATAGCTCGCCTGGGAAACATCCAGAGAAGTCAAAGACAGTGCTTCTATACTAATTGCCAGGCGCTGAGACGAATGCCGCCAAGATCTAGCGTCTATGACTTACGGTTCAAGAATTAGCCTCAGAAACAGTGGGAAACAGTGCTTCTATACTAATTGCCAGGCGCTGAGACGAATGCCGCCAAGATCTAGCGTCTATGACTTACGGTTCAAGAATTAGCCTCAGAAGCAGTGGTTCTGAACATGCTGCCTATAGCTCGCCTGGGAAACATCCAGAGAAGTCCAAGATAGTGTTTTTTAGACTGGCTGCCACGAGCTGAAACGAATGCAGCCAAGAGCGAGCGTCTGTGACTTACGGTTCAAGAGTTATTCACAGAAACATGGTTCTGAACTTTGCTGCCAGCCGCGAAAGCGAAAATAACCAAGATCGAGCGTCTAGGATTTACTTGTCAATAGCTCGCCTGGGAAACATCCAGAGAAGTCAAAGACAGTCTTCTATACTAATTGCCAGGCGCTGAGACGAATGCCGCCAAGATCTAGCGTCTATGACTTACGGTTCAAGAATTAGCCTCAGAAACAGTGGGAAACAGTGCTTCTATACTAATTGCCAGGCGCTGAGACGAATGCCGCCAAGATCGAGCGTCTATGACTTACGGTTCAAGAATTAGCCTCAGAAACAGTGGTTCTGAACATGCTGCCAATAGCTCGTCTGGGAAACATCCAGAGAAGTCCAAGATTGTGTTTTTTAGACTGGCTGCCACGAGCTGAAACGAATGCAGCCAAGAGCGAGCGTCTGTGACTTACGGTTCAAGAGTTATTCACAGAAACATGGTTCTGAACTTTGCTGCCAGCCGCGAAAGCGAAAATAACCAAGATCGAGCGTCTAGGATTTACTTGTCAATAGCTCGCCTGGGAAACATCCAGAGAAGTCAAAGACAGTGCTTCTATACTAATTGCCAGGCGCTGAGACGAATGCCGCCAAGATCTAGCGTCTATGACTTACGGTTCAAGAATTAGCCTCAGAAACAGTGGGAAACAGTGCTTCTATACTAATTGCCAGGCGCTGAGACGAATGCCGCCAAGATCGAGCGTCTATGACTTACGGTTCAAGAATTAGCCTCAGAAACAGTGGTTCTGAACATGCTGCCAATTGCTCGCCTGGGAAACATCCAGAGAAGTACAAGATAGTGTTTTTTAGACTGGCTGCCACGAGCTGAAACGAATGCAGCCAAGAGCGAGCGTCTGTGACTTACGGTTCAAGAGTTATTCACAGAAACATGGTTCTGAACTTTGCTGCCAGCCGCGAAAGCGAAAATAACCAAGATCGAGCGTCTAGGATTTACTTGTCAATAGCTCGCCTGGGAAACATCCAGAGAAGTCAAAGACAGTGCTTCTATACTAACTGCCAGGCGCTGAGACGAATGCCGCCAAGATCGAGCGTCTAAGACTTACGGTTCAAGAATTAGCCTCAGAAACAGTGGTTCTGAACATGCTGCCAATAGCTCGCCTGGTAAACATCCAGAGAAGTCCAAGATAGTGTTTTTTAGACGGGCTGCCACGAGCTGAAACGAATGCAGCCGAGAGCGAGCGTCTGTGACTTACGGTTCAAGAGTTATTCACAGAAACATGGTTCTGAACTTTGCTGCCAGCCGCGAAAGCGAAAATAACCAAGATCGAGCGTCTAGGATTTACTTGTCAATAGCTCGCCTGGGAAACATCCAGAGAAGTCAAAGACAGTGCTTCTATACTAATTGCCAGCCGCTGAGACGAATGCCGCCAAGATCTAGCGTCTATGACTTACGGTTCAAGAATTAGCCTCAGAAACAGTGGGAAACAGTGCTTCTATACTAATTGCCAGGCGCTGAGACGAATGATGCCAAGATCGAGCGTCTATGACTTACGGTTCAAGAATTAGCCTCAGAAACAGTGGTTCTGAACATGCTGCCAATAGCTCGTCTGGGAAACATCCAGAGAAGTCCAAGATAGTGTTTTTTAGACTGGCTGCCACGAGCTGAAACGAATGCAGCCAAGAGCGAGCGTCTGTGACTTACGGTTCAAGAGTTATTCACAGAAACATGGTTCTGAACTTTGCTGCCAGCCGCGAAAGCGAAAATAACCAAGATCGAGCGTCTAGGATTTACTTGTCAATAGCTCGCCTGGGAAACATCCAGAGAAGTCAAAGACAGTGCTTCTATACTAATTGCCAGGCGCTGAGACGAATGCCGCCAAGATCTAGCGTCTATGACTTACGGTTCAAGAATTAGCCTCAGAAACAGTGGGAAACAGTGCTTCTATACTAATTGCCAGGCGCTGAGACGAATGCCGCCAAGATCGAGAGTCTATGACTTACGGTTCGAGAATTAGCCTCAGAAACAGTGGTTCTGAACATGCTGCCAATAGCTCGTCTGGGAAACATCCAGAGAAGTCCAAGATAGTGTTTTTTAGACTGGCTGCCACGAGCTGAAACGAATGCAGCCAAGAGCGAGCGTCTGTGACTTACGGTTCAAGAGTTATTCACAGAAACATGGTTCTGAACTTTGCTGCCAGCCGCGAAAGCGAAAATAACCAAGATCGAGCGTCTAGGATTTACTTGTCAATAGCTCGCCTGGGAAACATCCAGAGAAGTCAAAGACAGTGCTTCTATACTAATTGCCAGGCGCTGAGACGAATGCCGCCAAGATCTAGCGTCTATGACTTACGGTTCAAGAATTAGCCTCAGAAACAGTGGGAAACAGTGCTTCTATACTAATTGCCAGGCGCTGAGACGAATGCCGCC
Source organism: Rhinoderma darwinii (assembly GCF_050947455.1). Classification (NCBI taxonomy): domain Eukaryota; kingdom Metazoa; phylum Chordata; class Amphibia; order Anura; family Rhinodermatidae; genus Rhinoderma; species Rhinoderma darwinii. The sequence goes on from NW_027463878.1 coordinate 66,752, forward strand.
AAGATCTAGCGTCTATGACTTACGGTTCAAGAATTAGCCTCAGAAACAGTGGTTCTGAACATGCTGCCTATAGCTCGCCTGGGAAACATCCAGAGAAGTCCAAGATAGTGTTTTTTAGACTGGCTGCCACGAGCTGAAACGAATGCAGCCAAGAGCGAGCGTCTGTTACTTACGGTTCAAGAGTTATTCACAGAAACATGGTTCTGAACTTTGCTGCCAGCCGCGAAAGCGAAAATAACCAAGATCGAGCGTCTAGGATTTACTTGTCAATAGCTCGCCTGGGAAACATCCAGAGAAGTCAAAGACAGTCTTCTATACTAATTGCCAGGCGCTGAGACGAATGCCGCCAAGATCTAGCGTCTATGACTTACGGTTCAAGAATTAGCCTCAGAAACATTGGGAAACAGTGCTTCTATACTAATTGCCAGGCGCTGAGACGAATGCCGCCAAGATCGAGCGTCTATGACTTACGGTTCAAGAATTAGCCTCAGAAACAGTGGTTCTGAACATGCTGCCAATTGCTCGCCTGGGAAACATCCAGAGAAGTACAAGATAGTGTTTTTTAGACTGGCTGCCACGAGCTGAAACGAATGCAGCCAAGAGCGAGCGTCTGTGACTTACGGTTCAAGAGTTATTCACAGAAACATGGTTCTGAACTTTGCTGCCAGCCGCGAAAGCGAAAATAACCAAGATCGAGCGTCTAGGATTTACTTGTCAATAGCTCGCCTGGGAAACATCCAGAGAAGTCAAAGACAGTGCTTCTATACTAACTGCCAGGCGCTGAGACGAATGCCGCCAAGATCGAGCGTCTAAGACTTACGGTTCAAGAATTAGCCTCAGAAACAGTGGTTCTGAACATGCTGCCAATAGCTCGACTGGTAAACATCCAGAGAAGTCCAAGATAATGTTTTTTAGACGGGCTGCCACGAGCTGAAACGAATGCAGCCGAGAGCGAGCGTCTGTGACTTACGGTTCAAGAGTTATTCACAGAAACATGGTTCTGAACTTTGCTGCCAGCCGCGAAAGCGAAAATAACCAAGATCGAGCGTCTAGGATTTACTTGTCAATAGCTCGCCTGGGATACATCCAGAGAAGTCAAAGACAGTGCTTCTATACTAATTGCCAGGCGCTGAGACGAATGCCGCCAAGATCTAGCGTCTATGACTTACGGTTCAAGAATTAGCCTCAGAAACAGTGGGAAACAGTGCTTCTTTACTAATTGCCAGGCGCTGAGACGAATTCCGCCAAGATCGAGCGTCTATGACTTACGGTTCAAGAATTAGCCTCAGAAACAGTGGTTCTGAACATGCTGCCAATAGCTCGCCTGGGAAACATCCAGAGAAGTCCAAGATAGTGTTTTTTAGACTGGCTGCCACGAGCTGAAACGAATGCAGCCAAGAGCGAGCGTCTGTGACTTACGGTTCAAGAGTTATTCACAGAAACATGGTTCTGAACTTTGCTGCCAGCCGCGAAAGCGAAAATAACCAAGATCGAGCGTCTAGGATTTACTTGTCAATAGCTCGCCTGGGAAACATCCAGAGAAGTCAAAGACAGTGCTTCTATACTAATTGCCAGGCGCTGAGACGAATGCCGCCAAGATCTAGCGTCTATGACTTACGGTTCAAGAATTAGCCTCAGAAACAGTGGGAAACAGTGCTTCTATACTAATTGCCAGGCGCTGAGACGAATGCCGCCAAGATCGAGCGTCTATGACTTACGGTTCAAGAATTAGCCTCAGAAACAGTGGTTCTGAACATGCTGCCAATAGCTCGTCTGGGAAACATCCAGAGAAGTCCAAGATAGTGTTTTTTAGACTGGCTGCCACGAGCTGAAACGAATGCAGCCAAGAGCGAGCGTCTGTGACTTACGGTTCAAGAGTTATTCACAGAAACATGGTTCTGAACTTTGCTGCCAGCCGCGAAAGCGAAAATAACCAAGATCGAGCGTCTAGGATTTACTTGTCAATAGCTCGCCTGGGAAACATCCAGAGAAGTCAAAGACAGTGCTTCTATACTAATTGCCAGGCGCTGAGACGAATGCCGCCAAGATCTAGCGTCTATGACTTACGGTTCAAGAATTAGCCTCAGAAACAGTGGGAAACAGTGCTTCTATACTAATTGCCAGGCGCTGAGACGAATGCCGCCAAGATCTAGCGTCTATGACTTACGGTTCAAGAATTAGCCTCAGAAACAGTGGTTCTGAACATGCTGCCAATAGCTCGTCTGGGAAACATCCAGAGAAGTCCAAGATAGTGTTTTTTAGACTGGCTGCCACGAGCTGAAACGAATGCAGCCAAGAGCGAGCGTCTGTGACTTACGGTTCAAGAGTTATTCACAGAAACATGGTTCTGAACTTTGCTGCCAGCCGCGAAAGCGAAAATAACCAAGATCGAGCGTCTAGGATTTACTTGTCAATAGCTCGCCTGGGAAACATCCAGAGAAGTCAAAGACAGTGCTTCTATACTAATTGCCAGGCGCTGAGACGAATGCCGCCAAGATCTAGCGTCTATGACTTACGGTTCAAGAATTAGCCTCAGAAACAGTGGGAAACAGTGCTTCTATACTAATTGCCAGGCGCTGAGACGAATGCCGCCAAGATCTAGCGTCTATGACTTACGGTTCAAGAATTAGCCTCAGAAACAGTGGTTCTGAACATGCTGCCTATAGCTCGCCTGGGAAACATCCAGAGAAGTCCAAGATAGTGTTTTTTAGACTGGCTGCCACGAGCTGAAACGAATGCAGCCAAGAGCGAGCGTCTGTGACTTACGGTTCAAGAGTTATTCACAGAAACATGGTTCTGAACTTTGCTGCCAGCCGCGAAAGCGAAAATAACCAAGATCGAGCGTCTAGGATTTACTTGTCAATAGCTCGCCTGGGAAACATCCAGAGAAGTCAAAGACAGTCTTCTATACTAATTGCCAGGCGCTGAGACGAATGCCGCCAAGATCTAGCGTCTATGACTTACGGTTCAAGAATTAGCCTCAGAAACAGTGGGAAACAGTGCTTCTATACTAATTGCCAGGCGCTGAGACGAATGCCGCCAAGATCGAGCGTCTATGACTTACGGTTCAAGAATTAGCCTCAGAAACAGTGGTTCTGAACATGCTGCCAATAGCTCGTCTGGGAAACATCCAGAGAAGTCCAAGATAGTGTTTTTTAGACTGGCTGCCACGAGCTGAAACGAATGCAGCCAAGAGCGAGCGTCTGTGACTTACGGTTCAAGAGTTATTCACAGAAACATGGTTCTGAACTTTGCTGCCAGCCGCGAAAGCGAAAATAACCAAGATCGAGCGTCTAGGATTTACTTGTCAATAGCTCGCCTGGGAAACATCCAGAGAAGTCAAAGACAGTGCTTCTATACTAATTGCCAGGCGCTGAGACGAATGCCGCCAAGATCTAGCGTCTATGACTTACGGTTCAAGAATTAGCCTCAGAAACAGTGGGAAACAGTGCTTCTATACTAATTGCCAGGCGCTGAGACGAATGCCGCCAAGATCGAGCGTCTATGACTTACGGTTCAAGAATTAGCCTCAGAAACAGTGGTTCTGAACATGCTGCCAATTGCTCGCCTGGGAAACATCCAGAGAAGTACAAGATAGTGTTTTTTAGACTGGCTGCCACGAGCTGAAACGAATGCAGCCAAGAGCGAGCGTCTGTGACTTACGGTTCAAGAGTTATTCACAGAAACATGGTTCTGAACTTTGCTGCCAGCCGCGAAAGCGAAAATAACCAAGATCGAGCGTCTAGGATTTACTTGTCAATAGCTCGCCTGGGAAACATCCAGAGAAGTCAAAGACAGTGCTTCTATACTAACTGCCAGGCGCTGAGACGAATGCCGCCAAGATCGAGCGTCTAAGACTTACGGTTCAAGAATTAGCCTCAGAAACAGTGGTTCTGAACATGCTGCCAATAGCTCGCCTGGTAAACATCCAGAGAAGTCCAAGATAGTGTTTTTTAGACGGGCTGCCACGAGCTGAAACGAATGCAGCCGAGAGCGAGCGTCTGTGACTTACGGTTCAAGAGTTATTCACAGAAACATGGTTCTGAACTTTGCTGCCAGCCGCGAAAGCGAAAATAACCAAGATCGAGCGTCTAGGATTTACTTGTCAATAGCTCGCCTGGGAAACATCCAGAGAAGTCAAAGACAGTGCTTCTATACTAATTGCCAGGCGCTGAGACGAATGCCGCCAAGATCTAGCGTCTATGACTTACGGTTCAAGAATTAGCCTCAGAAACAGTGGGAAACAGTGCTTCTATACTAATTGCCAGGCGCTGAGACGAATGCCGCCAAGATCGAGCGTCTATGACTTACGGTTCAAGAATTAGCCTCAGAAACAGTGGTTCTGAACATGCTGCCAATAGCTCGTCTGGGAAACATCCAGAGAAGTCCAAGATAGTGTTTTTTAGACTGGCTGCCACGAGCTGAAACGAATGCAGCCAAGAGCGAGCGTCTGTGACTTACGGTTCAAGAGTTATTCACAGAAACATGGTTCTGAACTTTGCTGCCAGCCGCGAAAGCGAAAATAACCAAGATCGAGCGTCTAGGATTTACTTGTCAATAGCTCGCCTGGGAAACATCCAGAGAAGTCAAAGACAGTGCTTCTATACTAATTGCCAGGCGCTGAGACGAATGCCGCCAAGATCTAGCGTCTATGACTTACGGTTCAAGAATTAGCCTCAGAAACAGTGGGAAACAGTGCTTCTATACTAATTGCCAGGCGCTGAGACGAATGCCGCCAAGATCTAGCGTCTATGACTTACGGTTCAAGAATTAGCCTCAGAAACAGTGGTTCTGAACATGCTGCCTATAGCTCGCCTGGGAAACATCCAGAGAAGTCCAAGATAGTGTTTTTTAGACTGGCTGCCACGAGCTGAAACGAATGCAGCCAAGAGCGAGCGTCTGTGACTTACGGTTCAAGAGTTATTCACAGAAACATGGTTCTGAACTTTGCTGCCAGCCGCGAAAGCGAAAATAACCAAGATCGAGCGTCTAGGATTTACTTGTCAATAGCTCGCCTGGGAAACATCCAGAGAAGTCAAAGACAGTCTTCTATACTAATTGCCAGGCGCTGAGACGAATGCCGCCAAGATCTAGCGTCTATGACTTACGGTTCAAGAATTAGCCTCAGAAACAGTGGTTCTGAACATGCTGCCAATAGCTCGTCTGGGAAACATCCAGAGAAGTCCAAGATAGTGTTTTTTAGACTGGCTGCCACGAGCTGAAACGAATGCAGCCAAGAGCGAGCGTCTGTGACTTACGGTTCAAGAGTTATTCACAGAAACATGGTTCTGAACTTTGCTGCCAGCCGCGAAAGCGAAAATAACCAAGATCGAGCGTCTAGGATTTACTTGTCAATAGCTCGCCTGGGAAACATCCAGAGAAGTCAAAGACAGTGCTTCTATACTAATTGCCAGGCGCTGAGACGAATGCCGCCAAGATCTAGCGTCTATGACTTACGGTTCAAGAATTAGCCTCAGAAACAGTGGGAAACAGTGCTTCTATACTAATTGCCAGGCGCTGAGACGAATGCCGCCAAGATCTAGCGTCTATGACTTACGGTTCAAGAATTAGCCTCAGAAACAGTGGTTCTGAACATGCTGCCTATAGCTCGCCTGGGAAACATCCAGAGAAGTCCAAGATAGTGTTTTTTAGACTGGCTGCCACGAGCTGAAACGAATGCAGCCAAGAGCGAGCGTCTGTGACTTACGGTTCAAGAGTTATTCACAGAAACATGGTTCTGAACTTTGCTGCCAGCCGCGAAAGCGAAAATAACCAAGATCGAGCGTCTAGGATTTACTTGTCAATAGCTCGCCTGGGAAACATCCAGAGAAGTCAAAGACAGTCTTCTATACTAATTGCCAGGCGCTGAGACGAATGCCGCCAAGATCTAGCGTCTATGACTTACGGTTCAAGAATTAGCCTCAGAAACAGTGGGAAACAGTGCTTCTATACTAATTGCCAGGCGCTGAGACGAATGCCGCCAAGATCGAGCGTCTATGACTTACGGTTCAAGAATTAGCCTCAGAAACAGTGGTTCTGAACATGCTGCCAATAGCTCGTCTGGGAAACATCCAGAGAAGTCCAAGATAGTGTTTTTTAGACTGGCTGCCACGAGCTGAAACGAATGCAGCCAAGAGCGAGCGTCTGTGACTTACGGTTCAAGAGTTATTCACAGAAACATGGTTCTGAACTTTGCTGCCAGCCGCGAAAGCGAAAATAACCAAGATCGAGCGTCTAGGATTTACTTGTCAATAGCTCGCCTGGGAAACATCCAGAGAAGTCAAAGACAGTGCTTCTATACTAATTGCCAGGCGCTGAGACGAATGCCGCCAAGATCTAGCGTCTATGACTTACGGTTCAAGAATTAGCCTCAGAAACAGTGGGAAACAGTGCTTCTATACTAATTGCCAGGCGCTGAGACGAATGCCGCCAAGATCGAGCGTCTATGACTTACGGTTCAAGAATTAGCCTCAGAAACAGTGGTTCTGAACATGCTGCCAATTGCTCGCCTGGGAAACATCTAGAGAAGTACAAGATAGTGTTTTTTAGACTGGCTGCCACGAGCTGAAACGAATGCAGCCAAGAGCGAGCGTCTGTGACTTACGGTTCAAGAGTTATTCACAGAAACATGGTTCTGAACTTTGCTGCCAGCCGCGAAAGCGAAAATAACCAAGATCGAGCGTCTAGGATTTACTTGTCAATAGCTCGCCTGGGAAACATCCAGAGAAGTCAAAGACAGTGCTTCTATACTAACTGCCAGGCGCTGAGACGAATGCCGCCAAGATCGAGCGTCTAAGACTTACGGTTCAAGAATTAGCCTCAGAAACAGTGGTTCTGAACATGCTGCCAATAGCTCGCCTGGTAAACATCCAGAGAAGTCCAAGATAGTGTTTTTTAGACGGGCTGCCACGAGCTGAAACGAATGCAGCCGAGAGCGAGCGTCTGTGACTTACGGTTCAAGAGTTATTCACAGAAACATGGTTCTGAACTTTGCTGCCAGCCGCGAAAGCGAAAATAACCAAGATCGAGCGTCTAGGATTTACTTGTCAATAGCTCGCCTGGGAAACATCCAGAGAAGTCAAAGACAGTGCTTCTATACTAATTGCCAGGCGCTGAGACGAATGCCGCCAAGATCTAGCGTCTATGACTTACGGTTCAAGAATTAGCCTCAGAAACAGTGGGAAACAGTGCTTCTATACTAATTGCCAGGCGCTGAGACGAATGCCGCCAAGATCGAGCGTCTATGACTTACGGTTCAAGAATTAGCCTCAGAAACAGTGGTTCTGAACATGCTGCCAATAGCTCGTCTGGGAAACATCCAGAGAAGTCCAAGATAGTGTTTTTTAGACTGGCTGCCACGAGCTGAAACGAATGCAGCCAAGAGCGAGCGTCTGTGACTTACGGTTCAAGAGTTATTCACAGAAACATGGTTCTGAACTTTGCTGCCAGCCGCGAAAGCGAAAATAACCAAGATCGAGCGTCTAGGATTTACTTGTCAATAGCTCGCCTGGGAAACATCCAGAGAAGTCAAAGACAGTGCTTCTATACTAATTGCCAGGCGCTGAGACGAATGCCGCCAAGATCTAGCGTCTATGACTTACGGTTCAAGAATTAGCCTCAGAAACAGTGGGAAACAGTGCTTCTATACTAATTGCCAGGCGCTGAGACGAATGCCGCCAAGATCGAGCGTCTATGACTTACGGTTCAAGAATTAGCCTCAGAAACAGTGGTTCTGAACATGCTGCCAATAGCTCGTCTGGGAAACATCCAGAGAAGTCCAAGATAGTGTTTTTTAGACTGGCTGCCACGAGCTGAAACGAATGCAGCCAAGAGCGAGCGTCTGTGACTTACGGTTCAAGAGTTATTCACAGAAACATGGTTCTGAACTTTGCTGCCAGCCGCGAAAGCGAAAATAACCAAGATCGAGCGTCTAGGATTTACTTGTCAATAGCTCGCCTGGGAAACATCAATAGAAGTCAAAGACAGTGCTTCTATACTAACTGCCAGGCGCTGAGACGAATGCCGCCAAGATCGAGCGTCTAAGACTTACGGTTCAAGAATTAGCCTCAGAAACAGTGGTTCTGAACATGCTGCCAATAGCTCGCCTGGTAAACATCCAGAGAAGTCCAAGATAGTGTTTTTTAGACGGGCTGCCACGAGCTGAAACGAATGCAGCCGAGAGCGAGCGTCTGTGACTTACGGTTCAAGAGTTATTCACAGAAACATGGTTCTGAACTTTGCTGCCAGCCGCGAAAGCGAAAATAACCAAGATCGAGCGTCTAGGATTTACTTGTCAATAGCTCGCCTGGGAAACATCCAGAGAAGTCAAAGACAGTGCTTCTATACTAATTGCCAGGCGCTGAGACGAATGCCGCCAAGATCTAGCGTCTATGACTTACGGTTCAAGAATTAGCCTCAGAAACAGTGGGAAACAGTGCTTCTATACTAATTGCCAGGCGCTGAGACGAATGCCGCCAAGATCGAGCGTCTATGACTTACGGTTCAAGAATTAGCCTCAGAAACAGTGGTTCTGAACATGCTGCCAATAGCTCGTCTGGGAAACATCCAGAGAAGTCCAAGATAGTGTTTTTTAGACTGGCTGCCACGAGCTGAAACGAATGCAGCCAAGAGCGAGCGTCTGTGACTTACGGTTCAAGAGTTATTCACAGAAACATGGTTCTGAACTTTGCTGCCAGCCGCGAAAGCGAAAATAACCAAGATCGAGCGTCTAGGATTTACTTGTCAATAGCTCGCCTGGGAAACATCCAGAGAAGTCAAAGACAGTGCTTCTATACTAATTGCCAGGCGCTGAAACGAATGCCGCCAAGATCTAGCGTCTATGACTTACGGTTCAAGAATTAGCCTCAGAAACAGTGGGAAACAGTGCTTCTATACTAATTGCCAGGCGCTGAGACGAATGCCGCCAAGATCTAGCGTCTATGACTTACGGTTCAAGAATTAGCCTCAGAAACAGTGGTTCTGAACATGCTGCCAATAGCTCGCCTGGGAAACATCCAGAGAAGTCCAAGATAGTGTTTTTTAGACTGGCTGCCACGAGCTGAAACGAATGCAGCCAAGAGCGAGCGTCTGTGACTTACGGTTCAAGAGTTATTCACAGAAACATGGTTCTGAACTTTGCTGCCAGCCGCGAAAGCGAAAATAACCAAGATCGAGCGTCTAGGATTTACTTGTCAATAGCTCGCCTGGGAAACATCCAGAGAAGTCAAAGACAGTGCTTCTATACTGATTGCCAGGCGCTGAGACGAATGCCGCCAAGATCTAGCGTCTATGACTTACGGTTCAAGAATTAGCCTCAGAAACAGTGGGAAACAGTGCTTCTATACTAATTGCCAGGCGCTGAGACGAATGCCGCCAAGATCTAGCGTCTATGACTTACGGTACAAGAATTAGCCTCAGAAACAGTGGTTCTGAACATGCTGCCAATAGCTCGCCTGGGAAACATCCAGAGAAGTCCAAGATAGTGTTTTTTAGACTGGCTGCCACGAGCTGAAACGAATGCAGCCAAGAGCGAGCGTCTGTGACTTACGGTTCAAGAGTTATTCACAGAAACATGGTTCTGAACTTTGCTGCCAGCCGCGAAAGCGAAAATAACCAAGATCGAGCGTCTAGGATTTACTTGTCAATAGCTCGCCTGGGAAACATCCAGAGAAGTCAAAGACAGTGCTTCTATACTAACTGCCAGGCGCTGAGACGAATGCCGCCAAGATCGAGCGTCTAAGACTTACGGTTCAAGAATTAGCCTCAGAAACAGTGGTTCTGAACATGCTGCCAATAGCTCGACTGGTAAACATCCAGAGAAGTCCAAGATAATGTTTTTTAGACGGGCTGCCACGAGCTGAAACGAATGCAGCCGAGAGCGAGCGTCTGTGACTTACGGTTCAAGAGTTATTCACAGAAACATGGTTCTGAACTTTGCTGCCAGCCGCGAAAGCGAAAATAACCAAAATCGAGCGTCTAGGATTTACTTGTCAATAGCTCGCCTGGGATACATCCAGAGAAGTCAAAGACAGTGCTTCTATACTAATTGCCAGGCGCTGAGACGAATGCCGCCAAGATCTAGCGTCTATGACTTACGGTTCAAGAATTAGCCTCAGAAACAGTGGGAAACAGTGCTTCTATACTAATTGCCAGGCGCTGAGACGAATTCCGCCAAGATCGAGCGTCTATGACTTACGGTTCAAGAATTAGCCTCAGAAACAGTGGTTCTGAACATGCTGCCAATAGCTCGCCTGGGAAACATCCAGAGAAGTCCAAGATAGTGTTTTTTAGACTGGCTGCCACGAGCTGAAACGAATGCAGCCAAGAGCGAGCGTCTGTGACTTACGGTTCAAGAGTTATTCACAGAAACATGGTTCTGAACTTTGCTGCCAGCCGCGAAAGCGAAAATAACCAAGATCGAGCGTCTAGGATTTACTTGTCAGTAGCTCGCCTGGGAAACATCCAGAGAAGTCAAAGACAGTGCTTCTATACTAATTGCCAGGCGCTGAGACGAATGCCGCCAAGATCTAGCGTCTATGACTTACGGTTCAAGAATTAGCCTCAGAAACAGTGGGAAACAGTGCTTCTATACTAATTGCCAGGCGCTGAGACGAATGCCGCCAAGATCGAGCGTCTATGACTTACGGTTCAAGAATTAGCCTCAGAAACAGTGGTTCTGAACATGCTGCCAATAGCTCGTCTGGGAAACATCCAGAGAAGTCCAAGATAGTGTTTTTTAGACTGGCTGCCACGAGCTGAAACGAATGCAGCCAAGAGCGAGCGTCTGTGACTTACGGTTCAAGAGTTATTCACAGAAACATGGTTCTGAACTTTGCTGCCAGCCGCGAAAGCGAAAATAACCAAGATCGAGCGTCTAGGATTTACTTGTCAATAGCTCGCCTGGGAAATATCCAGAGAAGTCAAAGACAGTGCTTCTATACTAATTGCCAGGCGCTGAGACGAATGCCGCCAAGATCTAGCGTCTATGACTTACGGTTCAAGAATTAGCCTCAGAAACAGTGGTTCTGAACATGCTGCCAATAGCTCGTCTGGGAAACATCCAGAGAAGTCCAAGATAGTGTTTTTTAGACTGGCTGCCACGAGCTGAAACGAATGCAGCCAAGAGCGAGCGTCTGTGACTTACGGTTCAAGAGTTATTCACAGAAACATGGTTCTGAACTTTGCTGCCAGCCGCGAAAGCGAAAATAACCAAGATCGAGCGTCTAGGATTTACTTGTCAATAGCTCGCCTGGGAAACATCCAGAGAAGTCAAAGACAGTGCTTCTATACTAATTGCCAGGCGCTGAGACGAATGCCGCCAAGATCTAGCGTCTATGACTTACGGTTCAAGAATTAGCCTCAGAAACAGTGGGAAACAGTGCTTCTATACTAATTGCCAGGCGCTGAGACGAATGCCGCCAAGATCTAGCGTCTATGACTTACGGTTCAAGAATTAGCCTCAGAAACAGTGGTTCTGAACATGCTGCCTATAGCTCGCCTGGGAAACATCCAGAGAAGTCCAAGATAGTGTTTTTTAGACTGGCTGCCACGAGCTGAAACGAATGCAGCCAAGAGCGAGCGTCTGTGACTTACGGTTCAAGAGTTATTCACAGAAACATGGTTCTGAACTTTGCTGCCAGCCGCGAAAGCGAAAATAACCAAGATCGAGCGTCTAGGATTTACTTGTCAATAGCTCGCCTGGGAAACATCCAGAGAAGTCAAAGACAGTCTTCTATACTAATTGCCAGGCGCTGAGACGAATGCCGCCAAGATCTAGCGTCTATGACTTACGGTTCAAGAATTAGCCTCAGAAACAGTGGGAAACAGTGCTTCTATACTAATTGCCAGGCGCTGAGACGAATGCCGCCAAGATCGAGCGTCTATGACTTACGGTTCAAGAATTAGCCTCAGAAACAGTGGTTCTGAACATGCTGCCAATAGCTCGTCTGGGAAACATCCAGAGAAGTCCAAGATAGTGTTTTTTAGACTGGCTGCCACGAGCTGAAACGAATGCAGCCAAGAGCGAGCGTCTGTGACTTACGGTTCAAGAGTTATTCACAGAAACATGGTTCTGAACTTTGCTGCCAGCCGCGAAAGCGAAAATAACCAAGATCGAGCGTCTAGGATTTACTTGTCAATAGCTCGCCTGGGAAACATCCAGAGAAGTCAAAGACAGTGCTTCTATACTAATTGCCAGGCGCTGAGACGAATGCCGCCAAGATCTAGCGTCTATGACTTACGGTTCAAGAATTAGCCTCAGAAACAGTGGGAAACAGTGCTTCTATACTAATTGCCAGGCGCTGAGACGAATGCCGCCAAGATCGAGCGTCTATGACTTACGGTTCAAGAATTAGCCTCAGAAACAGTGGTTCTGAACATGCTGCCAATTGCTCGCCTGGGAAACATCCAGAGAAGTACAAGATAGTGTTTTTTAGACTGGCTGCCACGAGCTGAAACGAATGCAGCCAAGAGCGAGCGTCTGTGACTTACGGTTCAAGAGTTATTCACAGAAACATGGTTCTGAACTTTGCTGCCAGCCGCGAAAGCGAAAATAACCAAGATCGAGCGTCTAGGATTTACTTGTCAATAGCTCGCCTGGGAAACATCCAGAGAAGTCAAAGACAGTGCTTCTATACTAATTGCCAGGCGCTGAGACGAATGCCGCCAAGATCTAGCGTCTATGACTTACGGTTCAAGAATTAGCCTCAGAAACAGTGGGAAACAGTGCTTCTATACTAATTGCCAGGCGCTGAGACGAATGCCGCCAAGATCTAGCGTCTATGACTTACGGTTCAAGAATTAGCCTCAGAAACAGTGGTTCTGAACATGCTGCCTATAGCTCGCCTGGGAAACATCCAGAGAAGTCCAAGATAGTGTTTTTTAGACTGGCTGCCACGAGCTGAAACGAATGCAGCCAAGAGCGAGCGTCTGTGACTTACGGTTCAAGAGTTATTCACAGAAACATGGTTCTGAACTTTGCTGCCAGCCGCGAAAGCGAAAATAACCAAGATCGAGCGTCTAGGATTTACTTGTCAATAGCTCGCCTGGGAAACATCCAGAGAAGTCAAAGACAGTGCTTCTATACTAATTGCCAGGCGCTGAGACGAATGCCGCCAAGATCTAGCGTCTATGACTTACGGTTCAAGAATTAGCCTCAGAAACAGTGGGAAACAGTGCTTCTATACTAATTGCCAGGCACTGAGACGAATGCCGCCAAGATCTAGCGTCTATGACTTACGGTTCAAGAATTAGCCTCAGAAACAGTGGTTCTGAACATGCTGCCTATAGCTCGCCTGGGAAACATCCAGAGAAGTCCAAGATAGTGTTTTTTAGACTGGCTGCCACGAGCTGAAACGAATGCAGCCAAGAGCGAGCGTCTGTGACTTACGGTTCAAGAGTTATTCACAGAAACATGGTTCTGAACTTTGCTGCCAGCCGCGAAAGCGAAAATAACCAAGATCGAGCGTCTAGGATTTACTTGTCAATAGCTCGCCTGGGAAACATCCAGAGAAGTCAAAGACAGTCTTCTATACTAATTGCCAGGCGCTGAGACGAATGCCGCCAAGATCTAGCGTCTATGACTTACGGTTCAAGAATTAGCCTCAGAAACAGTGGGAAACAGTGCTTCTATACTAATTGCCAGGCGCTGAGACGAATGCCGCCAAGATCGAGCGTCTATGACTTACGGTTCAAGAATTAGCCTCAGAAACAGTGGTTCTGAACATGCTGCCTATAGCTCGCCTGGGAAACATCCAGAGAAGTCCAAGATAGTGTTTTTTAGACTGGCTGCCACGAGCTGAAACGAATGCAGCCAAGAGCGAGCGTCTGTGACTTACGGTTCAAGAGTTATTCACAGAAACATGGTTCTGAACTTTGCTGCCAGCCGCGAAAGCGAAAATAACCAAGATCGAGCGTCTAGGATTTACTTGTCAATAGCTCGCCTGGGAAACATCCAGAGAAGTCAAAGACAGTCTTCTATACTAATTGCCAGGCGCTGAGACGAATGCCGCCAAGATCTAGCGTCTATGACTTACGGTTCAAGAATTAGCCTCAGAAACAGTGGGAAACAGTGCTTCTATACTAATTGCCAGGCGCTGAGACGAATGCCGCCAAGATCGAGCGTCTATGACTTACGGTTCAAGAATTAGCCTCAGAAACAGTGGTTCTGAACATGCTGCCAATAGCTCGTCTGGGAAACATCCAGAGAAGTCCAAGATAGTGTTTTTTAGACTGGCTGCCACGAGCTGAAACGAATGCAGCCAAGAGCGAGCGTCTGTGACTTACGGTTCAAGAGTTATTCACAGAAACATGGTTCTGAACTTTGCTGCCAGCCGCGAAAGCGAAAATAACCAAGATCGAGCGTCTAGGATTTACTTGTCAATAGCTCGCCTGGGAAACATCCAGAGAAGTCAAAGACAGTGCTTCTATACTAATTGCCAGGCGCTGAGACGAATGCCGCCAAGATCTAGCGTCTATGACTTACGGTTCAAGAATTAGCCTCAGAAACAGTGGGAAACAGTGCTTCTATACTAATTGCCAGGCGCTGAGACGAATGCCGCCAAGATCGAGCGTCTATGACTTACGGTTCAAGAATTAGCCTCAGAAACAGTGGTTCTGAACATGCTGCCAATTGCTCGCCTGGGAAACATCCAGAGAAGTACAAGATAGTGTTTTTTAGACTGGCTGCCACGAGCTGAAACGAATGCAGCCAAGAGCGAGCGTCTGTGACTTACGGTTCAAGAGTTATTCACAGAAACATGAAAAGCAAAAGGAAAGACCCCTAGTGGCTGGCAGGGATGAATAAACAATGAGAAAAAAATGTGCCGAGGCACAGAGGTCCCAATTTCCCAGCCACCATAGAATGGTGTCAATGGTAGCAGTTAAAATATAACTTTTATTAGTGAATCAAACAGACAGACAGCAACACAAAGTTAAAATTGTATCAAAAGACGGCTCATGTGTATCGTAAAGATCAATGTGCACGCACCCAGCACATCGCTGGATGCAATGAGATAGACTGATTAGGCAGCTGCAGACTGCCGTTCGTGGGATCAGTCCCACACAGTTAGAGCAAGTAACTGAGCCGTCAGTGATTATTAAGATGGCGATAGCCCCCCCGACATGTTTCGTTACAGAAGTAACGTCCTCAGGGGATAACACGGGGCTAATGAGCGCGCGTGTAGAATCCTGCTCCTTATATAAGCTCGTATGCCTGACATATGTGTGACGTGTGTGGCAACGGCTCTACTCTCTGCCAATCAGGCAGTCATAAATGACGAGCCCCCATGCCGAGGAGAGTGACACGGCTGGGAGCCAATAGAGCACCGTGGCAATGTGTCAAATCATAACGGGAGCTGCGCGCGTGCGCACAGCAGCCGAAATGGGTAACTGTTATCCGAGAGTCTCTGTATGCAGGAAGAGTGACAGAACGGGCAGCCAATAAAGAGTTCAGAACGGCACTCAAATGAGGCAGACGAATCAAACGAGTAGATAACGCCGGGATACCCAATAAGTGGTGGCAATAAATGTCACACAAAAATTAGCGTATAAATTACGCATCAATTACAATACGAATGTCACAATATCCGAATAGAGAGCTCAGATACAATCGCGAGTGTCACACATAGGATAAATGTACAAAGGTACATAATAAGAAATATTCCCAAAAGGGTCTAATAGATATAACCAAATAGTAGGGAAGAGCAAGGAGCAAAATGGAGTTGTCTGTTATGACAATGACAACAATCAATAGTAATATCTACCGAACATTAATGTAGTGAAACTAGATATGCATCAGGACTGTATGAGTAGTAATCAGTGTGTCTCATAAACTGTCAGATCGACAGAGGTATCACACAAAAGAAAAAGTGATATTCAGCAAGAGTGGTATATATAGCAAAAAAAGGGTTTACTACGAGGGAAGAAGATATTTTAATATTCTCTACAGGAAGGCCATAAAGGTAAAACCCTCATTAAGGCCATTGGGGCTCAGAGAACCGAGCCTATGTATCCATCGAGCCTCCTCCTGTAATAGTCTCTTGTCTAGGTTACCAGCCCTAGGGCCAAGTTTTAATTGCGTAATGCCCCAGAATTGAAGGATCTTAGAGTCGCCCCCATGAACAGATCTCACATGTCTCGAAATAGAGGTATCCTCTTTCATATTAACACTGCTGACATGTCTGGAGATCCTTCTCCTGAGTTGCTGAGTGGTTTTGCCAACATACAATTTGGGGCACGGGCATCTGGCAACATATACAACATCGGTGGTTTGGCAATTAATAAAGTGTCTGATGGTAAATTGACAACCGTTTAGATGGTTAGTAAAACACTTGGTTTTGGGCATGTATATGCAGAAGGAACATCTGCCACAGGGGAAGGATCCCACTGCGGGAGATGAAAGCCATGTATCACGAGGGATGAGTGGTCTGGAGTAATGGCTCCGCGTTAAGAATTCTCGAAGATTTCTTCCACGTCTGAAGGTCACATTCGGAATGTCGGAAATAGCATCCGCTAAATCCGGATCAGACCGTAAAATGGCCCAATGCTTCTTCAAAATCTCAGAAACCTGAGTTGAACAGGTGTCAAAATTACCAATACACCTGATGTTGGAGGTTTCAGATCTTTCCTCTGTTTTAGTTCTGCCATAAAGCAGTTCCTCTCTAGGGGTGGCCATAGCTCTCGCATAAGCTCGATGTAGAGTTTTTTTGGGGTAACCTCTTGCCAAAAATTTATGGAAGAGGGTGTCACATTCTAATTTAAAAGTGTGTTCCTCGGAACAGTTCCTTCTGGCCCTGAGGTACTGACCAATGGGTATTCCCCTCTTAAGTGCTGGTGGATGAAAGCTGCCATATTGTAAAAAGCTATTGGTAGCGGTCTTTTTTCTAAAGACATTGGTGTGGACACCGCCACCAGAATCCAGAGAGATCTGAAGATCAAGGAAATCAATAGTGTTTTTATTTATGTGGTGAGTGAATTTCATGCCAATGTCATTGTGATTAAGTATGTCCATAAAATCAAGAAAAAGTGTAGTGTCACCATCCCAGAAGATCAGTATATCATCAATATACCTCCCCCAGAATAGTATGTGACATGTGAAAAAAAGTAAATCTTCGTTAAAAATTAAAGTGTCTTCCCACCACCCTAGAAATAAATTTGCGTATGTGGGTGCGCAAACTGTGCCCATAGCTGTGCCTTTTACCTGATGGTAGAATTTGCCATCAAATAAAAAATAATTGTGGGTGAGTAAGAATTTGAGAAGAGAAAGTATCAAAGTGTTGTGTGCCTGAAATTGTATACCCTTGGTGTTCAAAAAATACTGTACCGCCTGTAAACCCAAATCATGCTTAATATTAGTGTAGAGTGATTCTACGTCCACAGTGGCAATAAAAGTGGTGTCAGTGACATTGATCCCCTGGATTCTGGTGAGGGTGTCCTTAGTATCCCTCAAAAAAGAGGGTAAAGCTTTAACAAAAGGTGCCAACATTTCATCAACATATGTGCTAATGCCCTGTGTCAGGTTGTCATTTCCAGAGACAATAGGTCTCCCAGGGACTGGTCTAGTCTCCTTATGAATCTTTGGGAGTGCATAGAAAGTTGAAATAGTCGGAGTGGAATTGTACAAGAATTTGAATTCGTCCGGAGTGATAAGTTGCCTAGATTTAGCATCGTCCAATAAGGAGCGTAACTCAGATGTAAAAAGATTAGTAGGGTTCCTTTCCAAGATGACATATGTAGATCTGTCATCAAGTAATCTGTGTACCATGGATGTATAAAGATTGCGATCCATGATAACAATATTACCACCCTTATCTGAGGATTTTATAATAATTTCATTGTTATTACACAGAGTATCTAAAGCATCTTGTTCCATTTTATTCAAATTATTGGTGCCATGTTTGTTGGCTTTCAGTTTCCCCAATTCAGAGCTCACTAGTTTGACAAAAACGTCGATATGTGCATATTGTGCAAAAGGAGGAGTCATCCTTGATCGAGGTTTTAACGAAGAAAAAGGGCCGGTGGCTGAACTGATGCGATGTTCGTTTTCATCAGACAGGTCCTCAAGGGCCTGTAATGTCCTGCGTTCATCAAGGTCCATGGGATGTTCCTCACTGGTCTTGGTCTTAAAATATTTATGCAATGCCAATTTTCTGGCAAAAAGATGAACATCCTTAACCCAGGAGAACTCATCAAAGGCAAAGGTGGGAGTATAGGAAAGACCCCTCCGTAAGAGTGTCTCTTGGTGGGGACTTAACTGTATAGAGGAAAGATTACAGATCTGTAAATCGTCTGAGGTGTCATTAGCTGGAGTTATTTTGGTTGATTCCATGGAGTATGATGTGTCCCTAAAAAAGGGAAGGCATTCGGGGGACCACTCATCAGGGAACTGGTGGCAGATGTAGATATAGGGTTTCTCCCTAGGACGTCTACACTCGAAATTGTCCCCATAATATTTGGGGTCAATGGAATATTTGTAGTCGTGGTCGTAAAAGAGGGACGAGCCAGAGACGAGATTGATGGTGTAAACGAAGTAGATGAGATTAAACGTTGTCCATTGTGAGGCGAACATGGTGCAGAGAATTTCTGAGATGCAGCGGGTGCTCTCTTAGGCGGATTGTATTTATTGCCTCTGATTTTACGTTTTGCTCCCAGCCTGTTGTCATCAGAGGCTAGTCTAGAGTCGTCTGTTCCAGATACGTCAGACTCTGAAATATCCCCTGATCTATACGTGCGATTAGGGAATGATGTAGCTTGAGTGCGAGAGCGATAAGTGTATACCCGCCCCGTGTCAAAATCTCTGCGATCACGTATATATTTCCGGTGTTTTCTTTCTTTTATCTCTTTTTGTAGATGTTCTATATTTTTTTGTAATTTAAACTCACACTCAGCAAACTCAGGAGTTGAACTGAATGTACGTATATCTATAATTTCTTTCTCCAATTGTGTGCTTACCTTGCTAAAGTCTCTTTTTTCAAACTCCAGCAAGTAGTGAAGCATACGGAAAGAACAATCATTCAGAATCTGCTCCCATCCCTTCGTAAAGGTGTCATCATCACGATATGAATTTGGGATAATATTGATACGTAGGCCCCTATAGATGATTTTCTGTTGGATATATGTTTCCAAACTGGTTATCTCCCAGCAGGAGCGAACGTATTGTTTGTAAGTTTTCTGTAAGTCCTTAAAGGCCGATTGCACGTCACATTTATTCAAAGGTATATTCTCAATGGAAAAGACAAATGCCGCATCTGATGATAAATCATCAGGATTCAGATCTCTAGACAAGAAACCAGCCATAACAGGCAGGAAGCAATGAAAAAACCCTTAATTTAGCTAAGAATGGCTGAAAATAGTCAGAATGAACTACTGATGCATATCATAGACCAGAATATAAAGTACAGCGTAACAGGGTCTAATATACGGGTGATTAACCCAATTCAATATGAAAAGCAAAAGGAAAGACCCCTAGTGGCTGGCAGGGATGAATAAACAATGAGAAAAAAATGTGCCGAGGCACAGAGGTCCCAATTTCCCAGCCACCATAGAATGGTGTCAATGGTAGCAGTTAAAATATAACTTTTATTAGTGAATCAAACAGACAGACAGCAACACAAAGTTAAAATTGTATCAAAAGACGGCTCATGTGTATCGTAAAGATCAATGTGCACGCACCCAGCACATCGCTGGATGCAATGAGATAGACTGATTAGGCAGCTGCAGACTGCCGTTCGTGGGATCAGTCCCACACAGTTAGAGCAAGTAACTGAGCCGTCAGTGATTATTAAGATGGCGATAGCCCCCCCGACATGTTTCGTTACAGAAGTAACGTCCTCAGGGGATAACACGGGGCTAATGAGCGCGCGTGTAGAATCCTGCTCCTTATATAAGCTCGTATGCCTGACATATGTGTGACGTGTGTGGCAACGGCTCTACTCTCTGCCAATCAGGCAGTCATAAATGACGAGCCCCCATGCCGAGGAGAGTGACACGGCTGGGAGCCAATAGAGCACCGTGGCAATGTGTCAAATCATAACGGGAGCTGCGCGCGTGCGCACAGCAGCCGAAATGGGTAACTGTTATCCGAGAGTCTCTGTATGCAGGAAGAGTGACAGAACGGGCAGCCAATAAAGAGTTCAGAACGGCACTCAAATGAGGCAGACGAATCAAACGAGTAGATAACGCCGGGATACCCAATAAGTGGTGGCAATAAATGTCACACAAAAATTAGCGTATAAATTACGCATCAATTACAATACGAATGTCACAATATCCGAATAGAGAGCTCAGATACAATCGCGAGTGTCACACATAGGATAAATGTACAAAGGTACATAATAAGAAATATTCCCAAAAGGGTCTAATAGATATAACCAAATAGTAGGGAAGAGCAAGGAGCAAAATGGAGTTGTCTGTTATGACAATGACAACAATCAATAGTAATATCTACCGAACATTAATGTAGTGAAACTAGATATGCATCAGGACTGTATGAGTAGTAATCAGTGTGTCTCATAAACTGTCAGATCGACAGAGGTATCACACAAAAGAAAAAGTGATATTCAGCAAGAGTGGTATATATAGCAAAAAAAGGGTTTACTACGAGGGAAGAAGATATTTTAATATTCTCTACAGGAAGGCCATAAAGGTAAAACCCTCATTAAGGCCATTGGGGCTCAGAGAACCGAGCCTATGTATCCATCGAGCCTCCTCCTGTAATAGTCTCTTGTCTAGGTTACCAGCCCTAGGGCCAAGTTTTAATTGCGTAATGCCCCAGAATTGAAGGATCTTAGAGTCGCCCCCATGAACAGATCTCACATGTCTCGAAATAGAGGTATCCTCTTTCATATTAACACTGCTGACATGTCTGGAGATCCTTCTCCTGAGTTGCTGAGTGGTTTTGCCAACATACAATTTGGGGCACGGGCATCTGGCAACATATACAACATCGGTGGTTTGGCAATTAATAAAGTGTCTGATGGTAAATTGACAACCGTTTAGATGGTTAGTAAAACACTTGGTTTTGGGCATGTATATGCAGAAGGAACATCTGCCACAGGGGAAGGATCCCACTGCGGGAGATGAAAGCCATGTATCACGAGGGATGAGTGGTCTGGAGTAATGGCTCCGCGTTAAGAATTCTCGAAGATTTCTTCCACGTCTGAAGGTCACATTCGGAATGTCGGAAATAGCATCCGCTAAATCCGGATCAGACCGTAAAATGGCCCAATGCTTCTTCAAAATCTCAGAAACCTGAGTTGAACAGGTGTCAAAATTACCAATACACCTGATGTTGGAGGTTTCAGATCTTTCCTCTGTTTTAGTTCTGCCATAAAGCAGTTCCTCTCTAGGGGTGGCCATAGCTCTCGCATAAGCTCGATGTAGAGTTTTTTTGGGGTAACCTCTTGCCAAAAATTTATGGAAGAGGGTGTCACATTCTAATTTAAAAGTGTGTTCCTCGGAACAGTTCCTTCTGGCCCTGAGGTACTGACCAATGGGTATTCCCCTCTTAAGTGCTGGTGGATGAAAGCTGCCATATTGTAAAAAGCTATTGGTAGCGGTCTTTTTTCTAAAGACATTGGTGTGGACACCGCCACCAGAATCCAGAGAGATCTGAAGATCAAGGAAATCAATAGTGTTTTTATTTATGTGGTGAGTGAATTTCATGCCAATGTCATTGTGATTAAGTATGTCCATAAAATCAAGAAAAAGTGTAGTGTCACCATCCCAGAAGATCAGTATATCATCAATATACCTCCCCCAGAATAGTATGTGACATGTGAAAAAAAGTAAATCTTCGTTAAAAATTAAAGTGTCTTCCCACCACCCTAGAAATAAATTTGCGTATGTGGGTGCGCAAACTGTGCCCATAGCTGTGCCTTTTACCTGATGGTAGAATTTGCCATCAAATAAAAAATAATTGTGGGTGAGTAAGAATTTGAGAAGAGAAAGTATCAAAGTGTTGTGTGCCTGAAATTGTATACCCTTGGTGTTCAAAAAATACTGTACCGCCTGTAAACCCAAATCATGCTTAATATTAGTGTAGAGTGATTCTACGTCCACAGTGGCAATAAAAGTGGTGTCAGTGACATTGATCCCCTGGATTCTGGTGAGGGTGTCCTTAGTATCCCTCAAAAAAGAGGGTAAAGCTTTAACAAAAGGTGCCAACATTTCATCAACATATGTGCTAATGCCCTGTGTCAGGTTGTCATTTCCAGAGACAATAGGTCTCCCAGGGACTGGTCTAGTCTCCTTATGAATCTTTGGGAGTGCATAGAAAGTTGAAATAGTCGGAGTGGAATTGTACAAGAATTTGAATTCGTCCGGAGTGATAAGTTGCCTAGATTTAGCATCGTCCAATAAGGAGCGTAACTCAGATGTAAAAAGATTAGTAGGGTTCCTTTCCAAGATGACATATGTAGATCTGTCATCAAGTAATCTGTGTACCATGGATGTATAAAGATTGCGATCCATGATAACAATATTACCACCCTTATCTGAGGATTTTATAATAATTTCATTGTTATTACACAGAGTATCTAAAGCATCTTGTTCCATTTTATTCAAATTATTGGTGCCATGTTTGTTGGCTTTCAGTTTCCCCAATTCAGAGCTCACTAGTTTGACAAAAACGTCGATATGTGCATATTGTGCAAAAGGAGGAGTCATCCTTGATCGAGGTTTTAACGAAGAAAAAGGGCCGGTGGCTGAACTGATGCGATGTTCGTTTTCATCAGACAGGTCCTCAAGGGCCTGTAATGTCCTGCGTTCATCAAGGTCCATGGGATGTTCCTCACTGGTCTTGGTCTTAAAATATTTATGCAATGCCAATTTTCTGGCAAAAAGATGAACATCCTTAACCCAGGAGAACTCATCAAAGGCAAAGGTGGGAGTATAGGAAAGACCCCTCCGTAAGAGTGTCTCTTGGTGGGGACTTAACTGTATAGAGGAAAGATTACAGATCTGTAAATCGTCTGAGGTGTCATTAGCTGGAGTTATTTTGGTTGATTCCATGGAGTATGATGTGTCCCTAAAAAAGGGAAGGCATTCGGGGGACCACTCATCAGGGAACTGGTGGCAGATGTAGATATAGGGTTTCTCCCTAGGACGTCTACACTCGAAATTGTCCCCATAATATTTGGGGTCAATGGAATATTTGTAGTCGTGGTCGTAAAAGAGGGACGAGCCAGAGACGAGATTGATGGTGTAAACGAAGTAGATGAGATTAAACGTTGTCCATTGTGAGGCGAACATGGTGCAGAGAATTTCTGAGATGCAGCGGGTGCTCTCTTAGGCGGATTGTATTTATTGCCTCTGATTTTACGTTTTGCTCCCAGCCTGTTGTCATCAGAGGCTGGTCTAGAGTCGTCTGTTCCAGATACGTCAGACTCTGAAATATCCCCTGATCTATACGTGCGATTAGGGAATGATGTAGCTTGAGTGCGAGAGCGATAAGTGTATACCCGCCCCGTGTCAAAATCTCTGCAATCACGTATATATTTCCGGTGTTTTCTTTCTTTTATCTCTTTTTGTAGATGTTCTATATTTTTTTGTAATTTAAACTCACACTCAGCAAACTCAGGAGTTGAACTGAATGTACGTATATCTATAATTTCTTTCTCCAATTGTGTGCTTACCTTGCTAAAGTCTCTTTTTTCAAACTCCAGCAAGTAGTGAAGCATACGGAAAGAACAATCATTCAGAATCTGCTCCCATCCCTTCGTAAAGGTGTCATCATCACGATATGAATTTGGGATAATATTGATACGTAGGCCCCTATAGATGATTTTCTGTTGGATATATGTTTCCAAACTGGTTATCTCCCAGCAGGAGCGAACGTATTGTTTGTAAGTTTTCTGTAAGTCCTTAAAGGCCGATTGCACGTCACATTTATTCAAAGGTATATTCTCAATGGAAAAGACAAATGCCGCATCTGATGATAAATCATCAGGATTCAGATCTCTAGACAAGAAACCAGCCATAACAGGCAGGAAGCAATGAAAAAACCCTTAATTTAGCTAAGAATGGCTGAAAATAGTCAGAATGAACTACTGATGCATATCATAGACCAGAATATAAAGTACAGCGTAACAGGGTCTAATATACGGGTGATTAACCCAATTCAATATGAAAAGCAAAAGGAAAGACCCCTAGTGGCTGGCAGGGATGAATAAACAATGAGAAAAAAATGTGCCGAGGCACAGAGGTCCCAATTTCCCAGCCACCATAGAATGGTGTCAATGGTAGCAGTTAAAATATAACTTTTATTAGTGAATCAAACAGACAGACAGCAACACAAAGTTAAAATTGTATCAAAAGACGGCTCATGTGTATCGTAAAGATCAATGTGCACGCACCCAGCACATCGCTGGATGCAATGAGATAGACTGATTAGGCAGCTGCAGACTGCCGTTCGTGGGATCAGTCCCACACAGTTAGAGCAAGTAACTGAGCCGTCAGTGATTATTAAGATGGCGATAGCCCCCCCGACATGTTTCGTTACAGAAGTAACGTCCTCAGGGGATAACACGGGGCTAATGAGCGCGCGTGTAGAATCCTGCTCCTTATATAAGCTCGTATGCCTGACATATGTGTGACGTGTGTGGCAACGGCTCTACTCTCTGCCAATCAGGCAGTCATAAATGACGAGCCCCCATGCCGAGGAGAGTGACACGGCTGGGAGCCAATAGAGCACCGTGGCAATGTGTCAAATCATAACGGGAGCTGCGCGCGTGCGCACAGCAGCCGAAATGGGTAACTGTTATCCGAGAGTCTCTGTATGCAGGAAGAGTGACAGAACGGGCAGCCAATAAAGAGTTCAGAACGGCACTCAAATGAGGCAGACGAATCAAACGAGTAGATAACGCCGGGATACCCAATAAGTGGTGGCAATAAATGTCACACAAAAATTAGCGTATAAATTACGCATCAATTACAATACGAATGTCACAATATCCGAATAGAGAGCTCAGATACAATCGCGAGTGTCACACATAGGATAAATGTACAAAGGTACATAATAAGAAATATTCCCAAAAGGGTCTAATAGATATAACCAAATAGTAGGGAAGAGCAAGGAGCAAAATGGAGTTGTCTGTTATGACAATGACAACAATCAATAGTAATATCTACCGAACATTAATGTAGTGAAACTAGATATGCATCAGGACTGTATGAGTAGTAATCAGTGTGTCTCATAAACTGTCAGATCGACAGAGGTATCACACAAAAGAAAAAGTGATATTCAGCAAGAGTGGTATATATAGCAAAAAAAGGGTTTACTACGAGGGAAGAAGATATTTTAATATTCTCTACAGGAAGGCCATAAAGGTAAAACCCTCATTAAGGCCATTGGGGCTCAGAGAACCGAGCCTATGTATCCATCGAGCCTCCTCCTGTAATAGTCTCTTGTCTAGGTTACCAGCCCTAGGGCCAAGTTTTAATTGCGTAATGCCCCAGAATTGAAGGATCTTAGAGTCGCCCCCATGAACAGATCTCACATGTCTCGAAATAGAGGTATCCTCTTTCATATTAACACTGCTGACATGTCTGGAGATCCTTCTCCTGAGTTGCTGAGTGGTTTTGCCAACATACAATTTGGGGCACGGGCATCTGGCAACATATACAACATCGGTGGTTTGGCAATTAATAAAGTGTCTGATGGTAAATTGACAACCGTTTAGATGGTTAGTAAAACACTTGGTTTTGGGCATGTATATGCAGAAGGAACATCTGCCACAGGGGAAGGATCCCACTGCGGGAGATGAAAGCCATGTATCACGAGGGATGAGTGGTCTGGAGTAATGGCTCCGCGTTAAGAATTCTCGAAGATTTCTTCCACGTCTGAAGGTCACATTCGGAATGTCGGAAATAGCATCCGCTAAATCCGGATCAGACCGTAAAATGGCCCAATGCTTCTTCAAAATCTCAGAAACCTGAGTTGAACAGGTGTCAAAATTACCAATACACCTGATGTTGGAGGTTTCAGATCTTTCCTCTGTTTTAGTTCTGCCATAAAGCAGTTCCTCTCTAGGGGTGGCCATAGCTCTCGCATAAGCTCGATGTAGAGTTTTTTTGGGGTAACCTCTTGCCAAAAATTTATGGAAGAGGGTGTCACATTCTAATTTAAAAGTGTGTTCCTAAGGAACTGTTCCGAGGAACACACTTTTAAATTAGAATGTGACACCCTCTTCCATAAATTTTTGGCAAGAGGTTACCCCAAAAAAACTCTACATCGAGCTTATGCGAGAGCTATGGCCACCCCTAGAGAGGAACTGCTTTATGGCAGAACTAAAACAGAGGAAAGATCTGAAACCTCCAACATCAGGTGTATTGGTAATTTTGACACCTGTTCAACTCAGGTTTCTGAGATTTTGAAGAAGCATTGGGCCATTTTACGGTCTGATCCGGATTTAGCGGATGCTATTTCCGACATTCCGAATGTGACCTTCAGACGTGGAAGAAATCTTCGAGAATTCTTAACGCGGAGCCATTACTCCAGACCACTCATCCCTCGTGATACATGGCTTTCATCTCCCGCAGTGGGATCCTTCCCCTGTGGCAGATGTTCCTTCTGCATATACATGCCCAAAACCAAGTGTTTTACTAACCATCTAAACGGTTGTCAATTTACCATCAGACACTTTATTAATTGCCAAACCACCGATGTTGTATATGTTGCCAGATGCCCGTGCCCCAAATTGTATGTTGGCAAAACCACTCAGCAACTCAGGAGAAGGATCTCCAGACATGTCAGCAGTGTTAATATGAAAGAGGATACCTCTATTTCGAGACATGTGAGATCTGTTCATGGGGGCGACTCTAAGATCCTTCAATTCTGGGGCATTACGCAATTAAAACTTGGCCCTAGGGCTGGTAACCTAGACAAGAGACTATTACAGGAGGAGGCTCGATGGATACATAGGCTCGGTTCTCTGAGCCCCAATGGCCTTAATGAGGGTTTTACCTTTATGGCCTTCCTGTAGAGAATATTAAAATATCTTCTTCCCTCGTAGTAAACCCTTTTTTTGCTATATATACCACTCTTGCTGAATATCACTTTTTCTTTTGTGTGATACCTCTGTCGATCTGACAGTTTATGAGACACACTGATTACTACTCATACAGTCCTGATGCATATCTAGTTTCACTACATTAATGTTCGGTAGATATTACTATTGATTGTTGTCATTGTCATAACAGACAACTCCATTTTGCTCCTTGCTCTTCCCTACTATTTGGTTATATCTATTAGACCCTTTTGGGAATATTTCTTATTATGTACCTTTGTACATTTATCCTATGTGTGACACTCGCGATTGTATCTGAGCTCTCTATTCGGATATTGTGACATTCGTATTGTAATTGATGCGTAATTTATACGCTAATTTTTGTGTGACATTTATTGCCACCACTTATTGGGTATCCCGGCGTTATCTACTCGTTTGATTCGTCTGCCTCATTTGAGTGCCGTTCTGAACTCTTTATTGGCTGCCCGTTCTGTCACTCTTCCTGCATACAGAGACTCTCGGATAACAGTTACCCATTTCGGCTGCTGTGCGCACGCGCGCAGCTCCCGTTATGATTTGACACATTGCCACGGTGCTCTATTGGCTCCCAGCCGTGTCACTCTCCTCGGCATGGGGGCTCGTCATTTATGACTGCCTGATTGGCAGAGAGTAGAGCCGTTGCCACACACGTCACACATATGTCAGGCATACGAGCTTATATAAGGAGCAGGATTCTACACGCGCGCTCATTAGCCCCGTGTTATCCCCTGAGGACGTTACTTCTGTAACGAAACATGTCGGGGGGGCTATCGCCATCTTAATAATCACTGACGGCTCAGTTACTTGCTCTAACTGTGTGGGACTGATCCCACGAACGGCAGTCTGCAGCTGCCTAATCAGTCTATCTCATTGCATCCAGCGATGTGCTGGGTGCGTGCACATTGATCTTTACGATACACATGAGCCGTCTTTTGATACAATTTTAACTTTGTGTTGCTGTCTGTCTGTTTGATTCACTAATAAAAGTTATATTTTAACTGCTACCATTGACACCATTCTATGGTGGCTGGGAAATTGGGACCTCTGTGCCTCGGCACATTTTTTTCTCATTGTTTATTCATCCCTGCCAGCCACTAGGGGTCTTTCCTTTTGCTTTTCATATTGAATTGGGTTAATCACCCGTATATTAGACCCTGTTACGCTGTACTTTATATTCTGGTCTATGATATGCATCAGTAGTTCATTCTGACTATTTTCAGCCATTCTTAGCTAAATTAAGGGTTTTTTCATTGCTTCCTGCCTGTTATGGCTGGTTTCTTGTCTAGAGATCTGAATCCTGATGATTTATCATCAGATGCGGCATTTGTCTTTTCCATTGAGAATATACCTTTGAATAAATGTGACGTGCAATCGGCCTTTAAGGACTTACAGAAAACTTACAAACAATACGTTCGCTCCTGCTGGGAGATAACCAGTTTGGAAACATATATCCAACAGAAAATCATCTATAGGGGCCTACGTATCAATATTATCCCAAATTCATATCGTGATGATGACACCTTTACGAAGGGATGGGAGCAGATTCTGAATGATTGTTCTTTCCGTATGCTTCACTACTTGCTGGAGTTTGAAAAAAGAGACTTTAGCAAGGTAAGCACACAATTGGAGAAAGAAATTATAGATATACGTACATTCAGTTCAACTCCTGAGTTTGCTGAGTGTGAGTTTAAATTACAAAAAAATATAGAACATCTACAAAAAGAGATAAAAGAAAGAAAACACCGGAAATATATACGTGATCGCAGAGATTTTGACACGGGGCGGGTATACACTTATCGCTCTCGCACTCAAGCTACATCATTCCCTAATCGCACGTATAGATCAGGGGATATTTCAGAGTCTGACGTATCTGGAACAGACGACTCTAGACTAGCCTCTGATGACAACAGGCTGGGAGCAAAACGTAAAATCAGAGGCAATAAATACAATCCGCCTAAGAGAGCACCCGCTGCATCTCAGAAATTCTCTGCACCATGTTCGCCTCACAATGGACAACGTTTAATCTCATCTACTTCGTTTACACCATCAATCTCGTCTCTGGCTCGTCCCTCTTTTACGACCACGACTACAAATATTCCATTGACCCCAAATATTATGGGGACAATTTCGAGTGTAGACGTCCTAGGGAGAAACCCTATATCTACATCTGCCACCAGTTCCCTGATGAGTGGTCCCCCGAATGCCTTCCCTTTTTTAGGGACACATCATACTCCATGGAATCAACCAAAATAACTCCAGCTAATGACACCTCAGACGATTTACAGATCTGTAATCTTTCCTCTATACAGTTAAGTCCCCACCAAGAGACACTCTTACGGAGGGGTCTTTCCTATACTCCCACCTTTGCCTTTGATGAGTTCTCCTGGGTTAAGGATGTTCATCTTTTTGCCAGAAAATTGGCATTGCATAAATATTTTAAGACCAAGACCAGTGAGGAACATCCCATGGACCTTGATGAACGCAGGACATTACAGGCCCTTGAGGACCTGTCTGATGAAAACGAACATCGCATCAGTTCAGCCACCGGCCCTTTTTCTTCGTTAAAACCTCGATCAAGGATGACTCCTCCTTTTGCACAATATGCACATATCGACGTTTTTGTCAAACTAGTGAGCTCTGAATTGGGGAAACTGAAAGCCAACAAACATGGCACCAATAATTTGAATAAAATGGAACAAGATGCTTTAGATACTCTGTGTAATAACAATGAAATTATTATAAAATCCTCAGATAAGGGTGGTAATATTGTTATCATGGATCGCAATCTTTATACATCCATGGTACACAGATTACTTGATGACAGATCTACATATGTCATCTTGGAAAGGAACCCTACTAATCTTTTTACATCTGAGTTACGCTCCTTATTGGACGATGCTAAATCTAGGCAACTTATCACTCCGGACGAATTCAAATTCTTGTACAATTCCACTCCGACTATTTCAACTTTCTATGCACTCCCAAAGATTCATAAGGAGACTAGACCAGTCCCTGGGAGACCTATTGTCTCTGGAAATGACAACCTGACACAGGGCATTAGCACATATGTTGATGAAATGTTGGCACCTTTTGTTAAAGCTTTACCCTCTTTTTTGAGGGATACTAAGGACACCCTCACCAGAATCCAGGGGATCAATGTCACTGACACCACTTTTATTGCCACTGTGGACGTAGAATCACTCTACACTAATATTAAGCATGATTTGGGTTTACAGGCGGTACAGTATTTTTTGAACACCAAGGGTATACAATTTCAGGCACACAACACTTTGATACTTTCTCTTCTCAAATTCTTACTCACCCACAATTATTTTTTATTTGATGGCAAATTCTACCATCAGGTAAAAGGCACAGCTATGGGCACAGTTTGCGCACCCACATACGCAAATTTATTTCTAGGGTGGTGGGAAGACACTTTAATTTTTAACGAAGATTTACTTTTTTTCACATGTCACATACTATTCTGGGGGAGGTATATTGATGATATACTGATCTTCTGGGATGGTGACACTACACTTTTTCTTGATTTTATGGACATACTTAATCACAATGACATTGGCATGAAATTCACTCACCACATAAATAAAAACACTATTGATTTCCTTGATCTTCAGATCTCTCTGGATTCTGGTGGCGGTGTCCACACCAATGTCTTTAGAAAAAAGACCGCTACCAATAGCTTTTTACAATATGGCAGCTTTCATCCACCAGCACTTAAGAGGGGAATACCCATTGGTCAGTACCTCAGGGCCAGAAGGAACTGTTCCGAGGAACACACTTTTAAATTAGAATGTGACACCCTCTTCCATAAATTTTTGGCAAGAGGTTACCCCAAAAAAACTCTACATCGAGCTTATGCGAGAGCTATGGCCACCCCTAGAGAGGAACTGCTTTATGGCAGAACTAAAACAGAGGAAAGATCTGAAACCTCCAACATCAGGTGTATTGGTAATTTTGACACCTGTTCAACTCAGGTTTCTGAGATTTTGAAGAAGCATTGGGCCATTTTACGGTCTGATCCGGATTTAGCGGATGCTATTTCCGACATTCCGAATGTGACCTTCAGACGTGGAAGAAATCTTCGAGAATTCTTAACGCGGAGCCATTACTCCAGACCACTCATCCCTCGTGATACATGGCTTTCATCTCCCGCAGTGGGATCCTTCCCCTGTGGCAGATGTTCCTTCTGCATATACATGCCCAAAACCAAGTGTTTTACTAACCATCTAAACGGTTGTCAATTTACCATCAGACACTTTATTAATTGCCAAACCACCGATGTTGTATATGTTGCCAGATGCCCGTGCCCCAAATTGTATGTTGGCAAAACCACTCAGCAACTCAGGAGAAGGATCTCCAGACATGTCAGCAGTGTTAATATGAAAGAGGATACCTCTATTTCGAGACATGTGAGATCTGTTCATGGGGGCGACTCTAAGATCCTTCAATTCTGGGGCATTACGCAATTAAAACTTGGCCCTAGGGCTGGTAACCTAGACAAGAGACTATTACAGGAGGAGGCTCGATGGATACATAGGCTCGGTTCTCTGAGCCCCAATGGCCTTAATGAGGGTTTTACCTTTATGGCCTTCCTGTAGAGAATATTAAAATATCTTCTTCCCTCGTAGTAAACCCTTTTTTTGCTATATATACCACTCTTGCTGAATATCACTTTTTCTTTTGTGTGATACCTCTGTCGATCTGACAGTTTATGAGACACACTGATTACTACTCATACAGTCCTGATGCATATCTAGTTTCACTACATTAATGTTCGGTAGATATTACTATTGATTGTTGTCATTGTCATAACAGACAACTCCATTTTGCTCCTTGCTCTTCCCTACTATTTGGTTATATCTATTAGACCCTTTTGGGAATATTTCTTATTATGTACCTTTGTACATTTATCCTATGTGTGACACTCGCGATTGTATCTGAGCTCTCTATTCGGATATTGTGACATTCGTATTGTAATTGATGCGTAATTTATACGCTAATTTTTGTGTGACATTTATTGCCACCACTTATTGGGTATCCCGGCGTTATCTACTCGTTTGATTCGTCTGCCTCATTTGAGTGCCGTTCTGAACTCTTTATTGGCTGCCCGTTCTGTCACTCTTCCTGCATACAGAGACTCTCGGATAACAGTTACCCATTTCGGCTGCTGTGCGCACGCGCGCAGCTCCCGTTATGATTTGACACATTGCCACGGTGCTCTATTGGCTCCCAGCCATGTCACTCTCCTCGGCATGGGGGCTCGTCATTTATGACTGCCTGATTGGCAGAGAGTAGAGCCGTTGCCACACACGTCACACATATGTCAGGCATACGAGCTTATATAAGGAGCAGGATTCTACACGCGCGCTCATTAGCCCCGTGTTATCCCCTGAGGACGTTACTTCTGTAACGAAACATGTCGGGGGGGCTATCGCCATCTTAATAATCACTGACGGCTCAGTTACTTGCTCTAACTGTGTGGGACTGATCCCACGAACGGCAGTCTGCAGCTGCCTAATCAGTCTATCTCATTGCATCCAGCGATGTGCTGGGTGCGTGCACATTGATCTTTACGATACACATGAGCCGTCTTTTGATACAATTTTAACTTTGTGTTGCTGTCTGTCTGTTTGATTCACTAATAAAAGTTATATTTTAACTGCTACCATTGACACCATTCTATGGTGGCTGGGAAATTGGGACCTCTGTGCCTCGGCACATTTTTTTCTCATTCACAGAAACATGGTTCTGAACTTTGCTGCCAGCCGCGAAAGCGAAAATAACCAAGATCGAGCGTCTAGGATTTACTTGTCAATAGCTCGCCTGGGAAACATCCAGAGAAGTCAAAGACAGTGCTTCTATACTAACTGCCAGGCGCTGAGACGAATGCCGCCAAGATCGAGCGTCTAAGACTTACGGTTCAAGAATTAGCCTCAGAAACAGTGGTTCTGAACATGCTGCCAATAGCTCGCCTGGTAAACATCCAGAGAAGTCCAAGATAGTGTTTTTTAGACGGGCTGCCACGAGCTGAAACGAATGCAGCCGAGAGCGAGCGTCTGTGACTTACGGTTCAAGAGTTATTCACAGAAACATGGTTCTGAACTTTGCTGCCAGCCGCGAAAGCGAAAATAACCAAGATCGAGCGTCTAGGATTTACTTGTCAATAGCTCGCCTGTGAAACATCCAGAGAAGTCAAAGACAGTGCTTCTATACTAATTGCCAGGCGCTGAGACGAATGCCGCCAAGATCTAGCGTCTATGACTTACGGTTCAAGAATTAGCCTCAGAAACAGTGGGAAACAGTGCTTCTATACTAATTGCCAGGCGCTGAGACGAATGCCGCCAAGATCGAGCGTCTATGACTTACGGTTCAAGAATTAGCCTCAGAAACAGTGGTTCTGAACATGCTGCCAATAGCTCGTCTGGGAAACATCCAGAGAAGTCCAAGATAGTGTTTTTTAGACTGGCTTCCACGAGCTGAAACGAATGCAGCCAAGAGCGAGCGTCTGTGACTTACGGTTCAAGAGTTATTCACAGAAACATGGTTCTGAACTTTGCTGCCAGCCGCGAAAGCGAAAATAACCAAGATCGAGCGTCTAGGATTTACTTGTCAATAGCTCGCCTGGGAAACATCCAGAGAAGTCAAAGACAGTGCTTCTATACTAATTGCCAGGCGCTGAGACGAATGCCGCCAAGATCTAGCGTCTATGACTTACGGTTCAAGAATTAGCCTCAGAAACAGTGGGAAACAGTGCTTCTATACTAATTGCCAGGCGCTGAGACGAATGCCGCCAAGATCGAGCGTCTATGACTTACGGTTCAAGAATTAGCCTCAGAAACAGTGGTTCTGAACATGCTGCCAATAGCTCGTCTGGGAAACATCCAGAGAAGTCCAAGATAGTGTTTTTTAGACTGGCTGCCACGAGCTGAAACGAATGCAGCCAAGAGCGAGCGTCTGTGACTTACGGTTCAAGAGTTATTCACAGAAACATGGTTCTGAACTTTGCTGCCAGCCGCGAAAGCGAAAATAACCAAGATCGAGCGTCTAGGATTTACTTGTCAATAGCTCGCCTGGGAAACATCCAGAGAAGTCAAAGACAGTGCTTCTATACTAACTGCCAGGCGCTGAGACGAATGCCGCCAAGATCTAGCGTCTAAGACTTACGGTTCAAGAATTAGCCTCAGAAACAGTGGTTCTGAACATGCTGCCAATAGCTCGCCTGGTAAACATCCAGAGAAGTCCAAGATAGTGTTTTTTAGACGGGCTGCCACGAGCTGAAACGAATGCAGCCGAGAGCGAGCGTCTGTGACTTACGGTTCAAGAGTTATTCACAGAAACATGGTTCTGAACTTTGCTGCCAGCCGCGAAAGCGAAAATAACCAAGATCGAGCGTCTAGGATTTACTTGTCAATAGCTCGCCTGGGAAACATCCAGAGAAGTCAAAGACAGTGCTTCTATACTAATTGCCAGGCGCTGAGACGAATGCCGCCAAGATCTAGCGTCTATGACTTACGGTTCAAGAATTAGCCTCAGAAACAGTGGGAAACAGTGCTTCTATACTAATTGCCAGGCGCTGAGACGAATGCCGCCAAGATCGAGCGTCTATGACTTACGGTTCAAGAATTAGCCTCAGAAACAGTGGTTCTGAACATGCTGCCAATAGCTCGTCTGGGAAACATCCAGAGAAGTCCAAGATAGTGTTTTTTAGACTGGCTGCCACGAGCTGAAACGAATGCAGCCAAGAGCGAGCGTCTGTGACTTACGGTTCAAGAGTTATTCACAGAAACATGGTTCTGAACTTTGCTGCCAGCCGCGAAAGCGAAAATAACCAAGATCGAGCGTCTAGGATTTACTTGTCAATAGCTCGCCTGGGAAACATCCAGAGAAGTCAAAGACAGTGCTTCTATACTAATTGCCAGGCGCTGAGACGAATGCCGCCAAGATCTAGCGTCTATGACTTACGGTTCAAGAATTAGCCTCAGAAACAGTGGGAAACAGTGCTTCTATACTAATTGCCAGGCGCTGAGACGAATGCCGCCAAGATCGAGCGTCTATGACTTACGGTTCAAGAATTAGCCTCAGAAACAGTGGTTCTGAACATGCTGCCAATAGCTCGTCTGGGAAACATCCAGAGAAGTCCAAGATAGTGTTTTTTAGACTGGCTGCCACGAGCTGAAACGAATGCAGCCAAGAGCGAGCGTCTGTGACTTACGGTTCAAGAGTTATTCACAGAAACATGGTTCTGAACTTTGCTGCCAGCCGCGAAAGCGAAAATAACCAAGATCGAGCGTCTAGGATTTACTTGTCAATAGCTCGCCTGGGAAACATCCAGAGAAGTCAAAGACAGTGCTTCTATACTAATTGCCAGGCGCTGAGACGAATGCCGCCAAGATCTAGCGTCTATGACTTACGGTTCAAGAATTAGCCTCAGAAACAGTGGGAAACAGTGCTTCTATACTAATTGCCAGGCGCTGAGACGAATGCCGCCAAGATCTAGCGTCTATGACTTACGGTTCAAGAATTAGCCTCAGAAACAGTGGTTCTGAACATGCTGCCAATAGCTCGCCTGGGAAACATCCAGAGAAGTCCAAGATAGTGTTTTTTAGACTGGCTGCCACGAGCTGAAACGAATGCAGCCAAGAGCGAGCGTCTGTGACTTACGGTTCAAGAGTTATTCACAGAAACATGGTTCTGAACTTTGCTGCCAGCCGCGAAAGCGAAAATAACCAAGATCGAGCGTCTAGGATTTACTTGTCAATAGCTCGCCTGGGAAACATCCAGAGAAGTCAAAGACAGTCTTCTATACTAATTGCCAGGCGCTGAGACGAATGCCGCCAAGATCTAGCGTCTATGACTTACGGTTCAAGAATTAGCCTCAGAAACAGTGGGAAACAGTGCTTCTATACTAATTGCCAGGCGCTGAGACGAATGCCGCCAAGATCGAGCGTCTATGACTTACGGTTCAAGAATTAGCCTCAGAAACAGTGGTTCTGAACATGCTGCCAATAGCTCGCCTGGGAAACATCCAGAGAAGTCCAAGATAGTGTTTTTTAGACTGGCTGCCACGAGCTGAAACGAATGCAGCCAAGAGCGAGCGTCTGTGACTTACGGTTCAAGAGTTATTCACAGAAACATGGTTCTGAACTTTGCTGCCAGCCGCGAAAGCGAAAATAACCAAGATCGAGCGTCTAGGATTTACTTGTCAATAGCTCGCCTGGGAAACATCCAGAGAAGTCAAAGACAGTGCTTCTATACTAATTGCCAGGCGCTGAGACGAATGCCGCCAAGATCTAGCGTCTATGACTTACGGTTCAAGAATTAGCCTCAGAAACAGTGGGAAACAGTGCTTCTATACTAATTGCCAGGCGCTGAGACGAATGCCGCCAAGATCGAGCGTCTATGACTTACGGTTCAAGAATTAGCCTCAGAAACAGTGGTTCTGAACATGCTGCCAATTGCTCGCCTGGGAAACATCCAGAGAAGTACAAGATAGTGTTTTTTAGACTGGCTGCCACGAGCTGAATCGAATGCAGCCAAGTGCGAGCGTCTGTGACTTACGGTTCAAGACTTATTCACAGAAACATGGTTCTGAACTTTGCTGCCAGCCGCGAAAGCGAAAATAACCAAGATCGAGCGTCTAGGATTTACTTGTCAATAGCTCGCCTGGGAAACATCCAGAGAAGTCAAAGACAGTGCTTCTATACTAACTGCCAGGCGCTGAGACGAATGCCGCCAAGATCGAGCGTCTAAGACTTACGGTTCAAGAATTAGCCTCAGAAACAGTGGTTCTGAACATGCTGCCAATAGCTCGCCTGGTAAACATCCAGAGAAGTCCAAGATAGTGTTTTTTAGACGGGCTGCCACGAGCTGAAACGAATGCAGCCGAGAGCGAGCGTCTGTGACTTACGGTTCAAGAGTTATTCACAGAAACATGGTTCTGAACTTTGCTGCCAGCCGCGAAAGCGAAAATAACCAAGATCGAGCGTCTAGGATTTACTTGTCAATAGCTCGCCTGGGAAACATCCAGAGAAGTCAAAGACAGTGCTTCTATACTAATTGCCAGGCGCTGAGACGAATGCCGCCAAGATCTAGCGTCTATGACTTACGGTTCAAGAATTAGCCTCAGAAACAGTGGGAAACAGTGCTTCTATACTAATTGCCAGGCGCTGAGACGAATGCCGCCAAGATCTAGCGTCTATGACTTACGGTTCAAGAATTAGCCTCAGAAACAGTGGTTCTGAACATGCTGCCAAAAGCTCGCCTGGGAAACATCCAGAGAAGTCCAAGATAGTGTTTTTTAGACTGGCTGCCACGTACTGAAACGAATGCAGCCAAGAGCGAGCGTCTGTGACTTACGGTTCAAGAGTTATTCACAGAAACATGGTTCTGAACTTTGCTGCCAGCCGCGAAAGCGAAAATAACCAAGATCGAGCGTCTAGGATTTACTTGTCAATAGCTCGCCTGGGAAACATCCAGAGAAGTCAAAGACAGTCTTCTATACTAATTGCCAGGCGCTGAGACGAATGCCGCCAAGATCTAGCGTCTATGACTTACGGTTCAAGAATTAGCCTCAGAAACAGTGGGAAACAGTGCTTCTATACTAATTGCCAGGCGCTGAGACGAATGCCGCCAAGAGCGAGCGTCTGTGACTTACGGTTCAAGAGTTATTCACAGAAACATGGTTCTGAACTTTGCTGCCAGCCGCGAAAGCGAAAATAACCAAGATCGAGCGTCTAGGATTTACTTGTCAATAGCTCGCCTGGGAAACATCCAGAGAAGTCAAAGACAGTGCTTCTATACTAATTGCCAGGCGCTGAGACGAATGCCGCCAAGATCTAGCGTCTATGACTTACGGTTCAAGAATTAGCCTCAGAAACAGTGGGAAACAGTGCTTCTATACTAATTGCCAGGTGCTGAAACGAATGCAGCCAAGAGCGAGCGTCTGTGACTTACGGTTCAAGAGTTATTCACAGAAACATGGTTCTGAACTTTGCTGCCAGCCGCGAAAGCGAAAATAACCAAGATCGAGCGTCTAGGATTTACTTGTCAATAGCTCGCCTGGGAAACATCCAGAGAAGTCAAAGACAGTGCTTCTATACTAATTGCCAGGCGCTGAGACGAATGCCGCCAAGATCTAGCGTCTATGACTTACGGTTCAAGAATTAGCCTCAGAAACAGTGGGAAACAGTGCTTCTATACTAATTGCCAGGCGCTGAGACGAATGCCGCCAAGATCTAGCGTCTATGACTTACGGTTCAAGAATTAGCCTCAGAAACAGTGGTTCTGAACATGCTGCCAATAGCTCGGCTGGGAAACATCCAGAGAAGTCCAAGATAGTGTTTTTTAGACTGGCTGCCACGAGCTGAAACGAATGCAGCCAAGAGCGAGCGTCTGTGACTTACGGTTCAAGAGTTATTCACAGAAACATGGTTCTGAACTTTGCTGCCAGCCGCGAAAGCGAAAATAACCAAGATCGAGCGTCTAGGATTTACTTGTCAATAGCTCGCCTGGGAAACATCCAGAGAAGTCAAAGACAGTCTTCTATACTAATTGCCAGGCGCTGAGACGAATGCCGCCAAGATCTAGCGTCTATGACTTACGGTTCAAGAATTAGCCTCAGAAACAGTGGGAAACAGTGCTTCTATACTAATTGCCAGGCGCTGAGACGAATGCCGCCAAGATCGAGCGTCTATGACTTACGGTTCAAGAATTAGCCTCAGAAACAGTGGTTCTGAACATGCTGCCAATAGCTCGTCTGGGAAACATCCAAAGTCCAAGATAGTGTTTTTTAGACTGGCTGCCACGAGCTGAAACGAATGCAGCCAAGAGCGAGCGTCTGTGACTTACGGTTCAAGAGTTATTCACAGAAACATGGTTCTGAACTTTGCTGCCAGCCGCGAAAGCGAAAATAACCAAGATCGAGCGTCTAGGATTTACTTGTCAATAGCTCGCTTGGGAAACATCCAGAGAAGTCAAAGACAGTGCTTCTATACTAATTGCCAGGCGCTGAGACGAATGCCGCCAAGATCTAGCGTCTATGACTTACGGTTCAAGAATTAGCCTCAGAAACAGTGGGAAACAGTGCTTCTATACTAATTGCCAGGTGCTGAAACGAATGCAGCCAAGAGCGAGCGTCTGTGACTTACGGTTCAAGAGTTATTCACAGAAACATGGTTCTGAACTTTGCTGCCAGCCGCGAAAGCGAAAATAACCAAGATCGAGCGTCTAGGATTTACTTGTCAATAGCTCGCCTGGGAAACATCCAGAGAAGTCAAAGACAGTGCTTCCATACTAACTGCCAGGCGCTGAGACGAATGCCGCCAAGGTCGAGCGTCTAAGACTTACAGTTCAAGAATTAGCCTCAGAAACAGTGGTTCTGAACATGCTGCCAATAGCTCGCCTGGGAAACATCCAGAGAAGTCCAAGATAGTGTTTTTTAGACTGGCTGCCACGAGCTGAAACGAATGCAGCCAAGAGCGAGCGTCTGTGACTTACGGTTCAAGAGTTATTCACAGAAACATGGTTCTGAACTTTGCTGCCAGCCGCGAAAGCGAAAATAACCAAGATCGAGCGTCTAGGATTTACTTGTCAATAGCTCGCCTGGGAAACATCCAGAGAAGCCAAAGACAGTCTTCTATACTAATTGCCAGGCGCTGAGACGAATGCCGCCAAGATCTAGCGTCTATGACTTACGGTTCAAGAATTAGCCTCAGAAACAGTGGGAAACAGTGCTTCTATACTAATTGCCAGGCGCTGAGACGAATGCCGCCAAGATCGAGCGTCTATGACTTACGGTTCAAGAATTAGCCTCAGAAACAGTGGTTCTGAACATGCTGCCAATAGCTCGTCTGGGAAACATCCAGAGAAGTCCAAGATAGTGTTTTTTAGACTGACTGCCACGAGCTGAAACGAATGCAGCCAAGAGCGAGCGTCTGTGACTTACGGTTCAAGAGTTATTCACAGAAACATGGTTCTGAACTTTGCTGCCAGCCGCGAAAGCGAAAATAACCAAGATCGAGCGTCTAGGATTTACTTGTCAATAGCTCGCCTGGGAAACATCCAGAGAAGTCAAAGACAGTGCTTCTATACTAATTGCCAGGCGCTGAGACGAATGCCGCCAAGATCTAGCGTCTATGACTTACGGTTCAAGAATTAGCCTCAGAAACAGTGGGAAACAGTGCTTCTATACTAATTGCCAGGCGCTGAGACGAATGCCGCCAAGATCGAGCGTCTATGACTTACGGTTCAAGAATTAGCCTCAGAAACAGTGGTTCTGAACATGCTGCCAATTGCTCGCCTGGGAAACATCCAGAGAAGTACAAGATAGTGTTTTTTAGACTGGCTGCCACGAGCTGAATCGAATGCAGCCAAGTGCGAGCGTCTGTGACTTACGGTTCAAGACTTATTCACAGAAACATGGTTCTGAACTTTGCTGCCAGCCGCGAAAGCGAAAATAACCAAGATCGAGCGTCTAGGATTTACTTGTCAATAGCTCGCCTGGGAAACATCCAGAGAAGTCAAAGACAGTGCTTCTATACTAACTGCCAGGCGCTGAGACGAATGCCGCCAAGATCGAGCGTCTAAGACTTACGGTTCAAGAATTAGCCTCAGAAACAGTGGTTCTGAACATGCTGCCAATAGCTCGCCTGGTAAACATCCAGAGAAGTCCAAGATAGTGTTTTTTAGACGGGCTGCCACGAGCTGAAACGAATGCAGCCGAGAGCGAGCGTCTGTGACTTACGGTTCAAGAGTTATTCACAGAAACATGGTTCTGAACTTTGCTGCCAGCCGCGAAAGCGAAAATAACCAAGATCGAGCGTCTAGGATTTACTTGTCAATAGCTCGCCTGGGAAACATCCAGAGAAGTCAAAGACAGTGCTTCTATACTAATTGCCAGGCGCTGAGACGAATGCCGCCAAGATCTAGCGTCTATGACTTACGGTTCAAGAATTAGCCTCAGAAACAGTGGGAAACAGTGCTTCTATACTAATTGCCAGGCGCTGAGACGAATGCCGCCAAGATCTAGCGTCTATGACTTACGGTTCAAGAATTAGCCTCAGAAACAGTGGTTCTGAACATGCTGCCAATAGCTCGCCTGGGAAACATCCAGAGAAGTCCAAGATAGTGTTTTTTAGACTGGCTGCCACGAACTGAAACGAATGCAGCCAAGAGCGAGCGTCTGTGACTTACGGTTCAAGAGTTATTCACAGAAACATGGTTCTGAACTTTGCTGCCAGCCGCGAAAGCGAAAATAACCAAGATCGAGCGTCTAGGATTTACTTGTCAATAGCTCGCCTGGGAAACATCCAGAGAAGTCAAAGACAGTCTTCTATACTAATTGCCAGGCGCTGAGACGAATGCCGCCAAGATCTAGCGTCTATGACTTACGGTTCAAGAATTAGCCTCAGAAACAGTGGGAAACAGTGCTTCTATACTAATTGCCAGGCGCTGAGACGAATGCCGCCAAGAGCGAGCGTCTGTGACTTACGGTTCAAGAGTTATTCACAGAAACATGGTTCTGAACTTTGCTGCCAGCCGCGAAAGCGAAAATAACCAAGATCGAGCGTCTAGGATTTACTTGTCAATAGCTCGCCTGGGAAACATCCAGAGAAGTCAAAGACAGTGCTTCTATACTAATTGCCAGGCGCTGAGACGAATGCCGCCAAGATCTAGCGTCTATGACTTACGGTTCAAGAATTAGCCTCAGAAACAGTGGGAAACAGTGCTTCTATACTAATTGCCAGGTGCTGAAACGAATGCAGCCAAGAGCGAGCGTCTGTGACTTACGGTTCAAGAGTTATTCACAGAAACATGGTTCTGAACTTTGCTGCCAGCCGCGAAAGCGAAAATAACCAAGATCGAGCGTCTAGGATTTACTTGTCAATAGCTCGCCTGGGAAACATCCAGAGAAGTCAAAGACAGTGCTTCTATACTAATTGCCAGGCGCTGAGACGAATGCCGCCAAGATCTAGCGTCTATGACTTACGGTTCAAGAATTAGCCTCAGAAACAGTGGGAAACAGTGCTTCTATACTAATTGCCAGGTGCTGAAACGAATGCAGCCAAGAGCGAGCGTCTGTGACTTACGGTTCAAGAGTTATTCACAGAAACATGGTTCTGAACTTTGCTGCCAGCCGCGAAAGCGAAAATAACCAAGATCGAGCGTCTAGGATTTACTTGTCAATAGCTCGCCTGGGAAACATCCAGAGAAGTCAAAGACAGTGCTTCTATACTAATTGCCAGGCGCTGAGACGAATGCCGCCAAGATCTAGCGTCTATGACTTACGGTTCAAGAATTAGCCTCAGAAACAGTGGGAAACAGTGCTTCTATACTAATTGCCAGGCGCTGAGACGAATGCCGCCAAGATCTAGCGTCTATGACTTACGGTTCAAGAATTAGCCTCAGAAACAGTGGTTCTGAACATGCTGCCAATAGCTCGGCTGGGAAACATCCAGAGAAGTCCAAGATAGTGTTTTTTAGACTGGCTGCCACGAGCTGAAACGAATGCAGCCAAGAGCGAGCGTCTGTGACTTACGGTTCAAGAGTTATTCACAGAAACATGGTTCTGAACTTTGCTGCCAGCCGCGAAAGCGAAAATAACCAAGATCGAGCGTCTAGGATTTACTTGTCAATAGCTCGCCTGGGAAACATCCAGAGAAGTCAAAGACAGTCTTCTATACTAATTGCCAGGCGCTGAGACGAATGCCGCCAAGATCTAGCGTCTATGACTTACGGTTCAAGAATTAGCCTCAGAAACAGTGGGAAACAGTGCTTCTATACTAATTGCCAGGCGCTGAGACGAATGCCGCCAAGATCGAGCGTCTATGACTTACGGTTCAAGAATTAGCCTCAGAAACAGTGGTTCTGAACATGCTGCCAATAGCTCGTCTGGGAAACATCCAAAGTCCAAGATAGTGTTTTTTAGACTGGCTGCCACGAGCTGAAACGAATGCAGCCAAGAGCGAGCGTCTGTGACTTACGGTTCAAGAGTTATTCACAGAAACATGGTTCTGAACTTTGCTGCCAGCCGCGAAAGCGAAAATAACCAAGATCGAGCGTCTAGGATTTACTTGTCAATAGCTCGCTTGGGAAACATCCAGAGAAGTCAAAGACAGTGCTTCTATACTAATTGCCAGGCGCTGAGACGAATGCCGCCAAGATCTAGCGTCTATGACTTACGGTTCAAGAATTAGCCTCAGAAACAGTGGGAAACAGTGCTTCTATACTAATTGCCAGGTGCTGAAACGAATGCAGCCAAGAGCGAGCGTCTGTGACTTACGGTTCAAGAGTTATTCACAGAAACATGGTTCTGAACTTTGCTGCCAGCCGCGAAAGCGAAAATAACCAAGATCGAGCGTCTAGGA
Organism: Rhinoderma darwinii; assembly: GCF_050947455.1. Taxonomy (NCBI): domain Eukaryota; kingdom Metazoa; phylum Chordata; class Amphibia; order Anura; family Rhinodermatidae; genus Rhinoderma; species Rhinoderma darwinii. The sequence goes on from NW_027463878.1 coordinate 110,178, forward strand.
TTTACTTGTCAATAGCTCGCCTGGGAAACATCCAGAGAAGTCAAAGACAGTGCTTCCATACTAACTGCCAGGCGCTGAGACGAATGCCGCCAAGGTCGAGCGTCTAAGACTTACAGTTCAAGAATTAGCCTCAGAAACAGTGGTTCTGAACATGCTGCCAATAGCTCGCCTGGGAAACATCCAGAGAAGTCCAAGATAGTGTTTTTTAGACTGGCTGCCACGAGCTGAAACGAATGCAGCCAAGAGCGAGCGTCTGTGACTTACGGTTCAAGAGTTATTCACAGAAACATGGTTCTGAACTTTGCTGCCAGCCGCGAAAGCGAAAATAACCAAGATCGAGCGTCTAGGATTTACTTGTCAATAGCTCGCCTGGGAAACATCCAGAGAAGCCAAAGACAGTCTTCTATACTAATTGCCAGGCGCTGAGACGAATGCCGCCAAGATCTAGCGTCTATGACTTACGGTTCAAGAATTAGCCTCAGAAACAGTGGGAAACAGTGCTTCTATACTAATTGCCAGGCGCTGAGACGAATGCCGCCAAGATCGAGCGTCTATGACTTACGGTTCAAGAATTAGCCTCAGAAACAGTGGTTCTGAACATGCTGCCAATAGCTCGTCTGGGAAACATCCAGAGAAGTCCAAGATAGTGTTTTTTAGACTGACTGCCACGAGCTGAAACGAATGCAGCCAAGAGCGAGCGTCTGTGACTTACGGTTCAAGAGTTATTCACAGAAACATGGTTCTGAACTTTGCTGCCAGCCGCGAAAGCGAAAATAACCAAGATCGAGCGTCTAGGATTTACTTGTCAATAGCTCGCCTGGGAAACATCCAGAGAAGTCAAAGACAGTGCTTCTATACTAATTGCCAGGCGCTGAGACGAATGCCGCCAAGATCTAGCGTCTATGACTTACGGTTCAAGAATTAGCCTCAGAAACAGTGGGAAACAGTGCTTCTATACTAATTGCCAGGCGCTGAGACGAATGCCGCCAAGATCGAGCGTCTATGACTTACGGTTCAAGAATTAGCCTCAGAAACAGTGGTTCTGAACATGCTGCCAATTGCTCGCCTGGGAAACATCCAGAGAAGTACAAGATAGTGTTTTTTAGACTGGCTGCCACGAGCTGAATCGAATGCAGCCAAGTGCGAGCGTCTGTGACTTACGGTTCAAGACTTATTCACAGAAACATGGTTCTGAACTTTGCTGCCAGCCGCGAAAGCGAAAATAACCAAGATCGAGCGTCTAGGATTTACTTGTCAATAGCTCGCCTGGGAAACATCCAGAGAAGTCAAAGACAGTGCTTCTATACTAACTGCCAGGCGCTGAGACGAATGCCGCCAAGATCGAGCGTCTAAGACTTACGGTTCAAGAATTAGCCTCAGAAACAGTGGTTCTGAACATGCTGCCAATAGCTCGCCTGGTAAACATCCAGAGAAGTCCAAGATAGTGTTTTTTAGACGGGCTGCCACGAGCTGAAACGAATGCAGCCGAGAGCGAGCGTCTGTGACTTACGGTTCAAGAGTTATTCACAGAAACATGGTTCTGAACTTTGCTGCCAGCCGCGAAAGCGAAAATAACCAAGATCGAGCGTCTAGGATTTACTTGTCAATAGCTCGCCTGGGAAACATCCAGAGAAGTCAAAGACAGTGCTTCTATACTAATTGCCAGGCGCTGAGACGAATGCCGCCAAGATCTAGCGTCTATGACTTACGGTTCAAGAATTAGCCTCAGAAACAGTGGGAAACAGTGCTTCTATACTAATTGCCAGGCGCTGAGACGAATGCCGCCAAGATCTAGCGTCTATGACTTACGGTTCAAGAATTAGCCTCAGAAACAGTGGTTCTGAACATGCTGCCAATAGCTCGCCTGGGAAACATCCAGAGAAGTCCAAGATAGTGTTTTTTAGACTGGCTGCCACGAACTGAAACGAATGCAGCCAAGAGCGAGCGTCTGTGACTTACGGTTCAAGAGTTATTCACAGAAACATGGTTCTGAACTTTGCTGCCAGCCGCGAAAGCGAAAATAACCAAGATCGAGCGTCTAGGATTTACTTGTCAATAGCTCGCCTGGGAAACATCCAGAGAAGTCAAAGACAGTCTTCTATACTAATTGCCAGGCGCTGAGACGAATGCCGCCAAGATCTAGCGTCTATGACTTACGGTTCAAGAATTAGCCTCAGAAACAGTGGGAAACAGTGCTTCTATACTAATTGCCAGGCGCTGAGACGAATGCCGCCAAGAGCGAGCGTCTGTGACTTACGGTTCAAGAGTTATTCACAGAAACATGGTTCTGAACTTTGCTGCCAGCCGCGAAAGCGAAAATAACCAAGATCGAGCGTCTAGGATTTACTTGTCAATAGCTCGCCTGGGAAACATCCAGAGAAGTCAAAGACAGTGCTTCTATACTAATTGCCAGGCGCTGAGACGAATGCCGCCAAGATCTAGCGTCTATGACTTACGGTTCAAGAATTAGCCTCAGAAACAGTGGGAAACAGTGCTTCTATACTAATTGCCAGGTGCTGAAACGAATGCAGCCAAGAGCGAGCGTCTGTGACTTACGGTTCAAGAGTTATTCACAGAAACATGGTTCTGAACTTTGCTGCCAGCCGCGAAAGCGAAAATAACCAAGATCGAGCGTCTAGGATTTACTTGTCAATAGCTCGCCTGGGAAACATCCAGAGAAGTCAAAGACAGTGCTTCTATACTAATTGCCAGGCGCTGAGACGAATGCCGCCAAGATCTAGCGTCTATGACTTACGGTTCAAGAATTAGCCTCAGAAACAGTGGGAAACAGTGCTTCTATACTAATTGCCAGGCGCTGAGACGAATGCCGCCAAGATCTAGCGTCTATGACTTACGGTTCAAGAATTAGCCTCAGAAACAGTGGTTCTGAACATGCTGCCAATAGCTCGGCTGGGAAACATCCAGAGAAGTCCAAGATAGTGTTTTTTAGACTGGCTGCCACGAGCTGAAACGAATGCAGCCAAGAGCGAGCGTCTGTGACTTACGGTTCAAGAGTTATTCACAGAAACATGGTTCTGAACTTTGCTGCCAGCCGCGAAAGCGAAAATAACCAAGATCGAGCGTCTAGGATTTACTTGTCAATAGCTCGCCTGGGAAACATCCAGAGAAGTCAAAGACAGTCTTCTATACTAATTGCCAGGCGCTGAGACGAATGCCGCCAAGATCTAGCGTCTATGACTTACGGTTCAAGAATTAGCCTCAGAAACAGTGGGAAACAGTGCTTCTATACTAATTGCCAGGCGCTGAGACGAATGCCGCCAAGATCGAGCGTCTATGACTTACGGTTCAAGAATTAGCCTCAGAAACAGTGGTTCTGAACATGCTGCCAATAGCTCGTCTGGGAAACATCCAAAGTCCAAGATAGTGTTTTTTAGACTGGCTGCCACGAGCTGAAACGAATGCAGCCAAGAGCGAGCGTCTGTGACTTACGGTTCAAGAGTTATTCACAGAAACATGGTTCTGAACTTTGCTGCCAGCCGCGAAAGCGAAAATAACCAAGATCGAGCGTCTAGGATTTACTTGTCAATAGCTCGCCTGGGAAACATCCAGAGAAGTCAAAGACAGTGCTTCTATACTAATTGCCAGGCGCTGAGACGAATGCCGCCAAGATCTAGCGTCTATGACTTACGGTTCAAGAATTAGCCTCAGAAACAGTGGGAAACAGTGCTTCTATACTAATTGCCAGGTGCTGAAACGAATGCAGCCAAGAGCGAGCGTCTGTGACTTACGGTTCAAGAGTTATTCACAGAAACATGGTTCTGAACTTTGCTGCCAGCCGCGAAAGCGAAAATAACCAAGATCGAGCGTCTAGGATTTACTTGTCAATAGCTCGCCTGGGAAACATCCAGAGAAGTCAAAGACAGTGCTTCTATACTAACTGCCAGGCGCTGAGACGAATGCCGCCAAGGTCGAGCGTCTAAGACTTACAGTTCAAGAATTAGCCTCAGAAACAGTGGTTCTGAACATGCTGCCAATAGCTCGCCTGGGAAACATCCAGAGAAGTCCAAGATAGTGTTTTTTAGACTGGCTGCCACGAGCTGAAACGAATGCAGCCAAGAGCGAGCGTCTGTGACTTACGGTTCAAGAGTTATTCACAGAAACATGGTTCTGAACTTTGCTGCCAGCCGCGAAAGCGAAAATAACCAAGATCGAGCGTCTAGGATTTACTTGTCAATAGCTCGCCTGGGAAACATCCAGAGAAGCCAAAGACAGTCTTCTATACTAATTGCCAGGCGCTGAGACGAATGCCGCCAAGATCTAGCGTCTATGACTTACGGTTCAAGAATTAGCCTCAGAAACAGTGGGAAACAGTGCTTCTATACTAATTGCCAGGCGCTGAGACGAATGCCGCCAAGATCGAGCGTCTATGACTTACGGTTCAAGAATTAGCCTCAGAAACAGTGGTTCTGAACATGCTGCCAATAGCTCGTCTGGGAAACATCCAGAGAAGTCCAAGATAGTGTTTTTTAGACTGGCTGCCACGAGCTGAAACGAATGCAGCCAAGAGCGAGCGTCTGTGACTTACGGTTCAAGAGTTATTCACAGAAACATGGTTCTGAACTTTGCTGCCAGCCGCGAAAGCGAAAATAACCAAGAACGAGCGTCTAGGATTTACTTGTCAATAGCTCGCCTGGGAAACATCCAGAGAAGTCAAAGACAGTGCTTCTATACTAATTGCCAGGCGCTGAGACGAATGCCGCCAAGATCTAGCGTCTATGACTTACGGTTCAAGAATTAGCCTCAGAAACAGTGGGAAACAGTGCTTCTATACTAATTGCCAGGCGCTGAGACGAATGCCGCCAAGATCGAGCGTCTATGACTTACGGTTCAAGAATTAGCCTCAGAAACAGTGGTTCTGAACATGCTGCCAATTGCTCGCCTGGGAAACATCCAGAGAAGTCCAAGATAGTGTTTTTAGACGGGCTGCCACGAGCTGAAACGAATGCAGCCAAGAGCGAGCGTCTGTGACTTACGGTTCAAGAGTTATTCACAGAAACATGGTTCTGAACTTTGCTGCCAGCCGCGAAAGCGAAAATAACCAAGATCGAGCGTCTAGGATTTACTTGTCAATAGCTCGCCTGGGAAACATCCAGAGAAGTCAAAGACAGTGCTTCTATACTAATTGCCAGGCGCTGAGACGAATGCCGCCAAGATCTAGCGTCTATGACTTACGGTTCAAGAATTAGCCTCAGAAACAGTGTTTCTGAACATGCTGCCAATAGCTCGCCTGGGAAACATCCAGAGAAGTCCAAGATAGTGTTTTTTAGACGCGCTGCCACGAGCTGAAACGAATGCAGCCAAGAGCGAGCGTCTGTGACTTACGGTTCAAGAGTTATTCACAGAAACATGGTTCTGAACTTTGCTGCCAGCCGCGAAAGCGAAAATAACCAAGATCGAGCGTCTAGGATTTACTTGTCAATAGCTCGCCTGGGAAACATCCAGAGAAGTCAAAGACAGTGCTTCTATACTAATTGCCAGGCGCTGAGACGAATGCCGCCAAGATCTAGCGTCTATGACTTACGGTTCAAGAATTAGCCTCAGAAACAGTGGTTCTGAACATGCTGCCAATAGCTCGCCTGGGAAACATCCAGAGAAGTCCAAGATAGTGTTTTTTAGACTGGCTGCCACGAGCTGAAACGAATGCAGCCAAGAGCGAGCGTCTGTGACTTACGGTTCAAGAGTTATTCACAGAAACATGGTTCTGAACTTTGCTGCCAGCCGCGAAAGCGAAAATAACCAAGATCGAGCGTCTAGGATTTACTTGTCAATAGCTCGCCTGGGAAACATCCAGAGAAGTCAAAGACAGTGCTTCTATACTAATTGCCAGGCGCTGAGACGAATGCCGCCAAGATCTAGCGTCTATGACTTACGGTTCAAGAATTAGCCTCAGAAACAGTGGGAAACAGTGCTTCTATACTAATTGCCAGGCGCTGAGACGAATGCCGCCAAGATCGAGCGTCTATGACTTACGGTTCAAGAATTAGCCTCAGAAACAGTGGTTCTGAACATGCTGCCAATAGCTCGCCTGAGAAACATCCAGAGAAGTCCAAGATTGTGTTTTTTAGACTGGCTGCCACGAGCTGAAACGAATGCAGCCAAGAGCGAGCGTCTGTGACTTACGGTTCAAGAGTTATTCACAGAAACATGGTTCTGAACTTTGCTGCCAGCCGCGAAAGCGAAAATAACCAAGATCGAGCGTCTAGGATTTACTTGTCAATAGCTCGCCTGGGAAACATCCAGAGAAGTCAAAGACAGTGCTTCTATACTAATTGCCAGGCGCTGAGACGAATGCCGCCAAGATCTAGCGTCTATGACTTACGGTTCAAGAATTAGCCTCAGAAACAGTGGTTCTGAACATGCTGCCAATAGCTCGCCTGGGAAACATCCAGAGAAGTCCAAGATAGTGTTTTTTAGACTGGCTGCCACGAGCTGAAACGAATGCAGCCAAGAGCGAGCGTCTGTGACTTACGGTTCAAGAGTTATTCACAGAAACATGGTTCTGAACTTTGCTGCCAGCCGCGAAAGCGAAAATAACCAAGATCGAGCGTCTAGGATTTACTTGTCAATAGCTCGCCTGGGAAACATCCAGAGAAGTCAAAGACAGTGCTTCTATACTAATTGCCTGGCGCTGAGACGAATGCCGCCAAGATCTAGCGTCTATGACTTACGGTTCAAGAATTAGCCTCAGAAACAGTGGGAAACAGTGCTTCTATACTAATTGCCAGGCGCTGAGACGAATGCCGCCAAGATCGAGCGTCTATGACTTACGGTTCAAGAATTAGCCTCAGAAACAGTGGTTCTGAACATGCTGCCAATAGCTCGCCTGGGAAACATCCAGAGAAGTCCAAGATTGTGTTTTTTAGACTGGCTGCCACGAGCTGAAACGAATGCAGCCAAGAGCGAGCGTCTGTGACTTACGGTTCAAGAGTTATTCACAGAAACATGGTTCTGAACTTTGCTGCCAGCCGCGAAAGCGAAAATAACCAAGATCGAGCGTCTAGGATTTACTTGTCAATAGCTCGCTGGGAAACATCCAGAGAAGTCAAAGACAGTGCTTCTATACTAATTGCCAGGCGCTGAGACGAATGCCGCCAAGATCTAGCGTCTATGACTTACGGTTCAAGAATTAGCCTCAGAAACAGTGGTTCTGAACATGCTGCCAATAGCTCGCCTGGGAAACATCCAGAGAAGTCCAAGATTGTGTTTTTTAGACTGGCTGCCACGAGCTGAAACGAATGCAGCCAAGAGCGAGCGTCTGTGACTTACGGTTCAAGAGTTATTCACAGAAACATGGTTCTGAACTTTGCTGCCAGCCGCGAAAGCGAAAATAACCAAGATCGAGCGTCTAGGATTTACTTGTCAATAGCTCGCCTGGGAAACATCCAGAGAAGTCAAAGACAGTGCTTCTATACTAATTGCCAGGCGCTGAGACGAATGCCGCCAAGATCTAGCGTCTATGACTTACGGTTCAAGATTAGCCTCAGAAACAGTGGGAAACAGTGCTTCTATACTAATTGCCAGGCGCTGAGACGAATGCCGCCAAGATCGAGCGTCTATGACTTACGGTTCAAGAATTAGCCTCAGAAACAGTGGTTCTGAACATGCTGCCAATAGCTCGCCTGGGAAACATCCAGAGAAGTCCAAGATTGTGTTTTTTAGACTGGCTGCCACGAGCTGAAACGAATGCAGCCAAGAGCGAGCGTCTGTGACTTACGGTTCAAGAGTTATTCACAGAAACATGGTTCTGAACTTTGCTGCCAGCCGCGAAAGCGAAATAACCAAGATCGAGCGTCTAGGATTTACTTGTCAATAGCTCGCCTGGGAAACATCCAGAGAAGTCAAAGACAGTGCTTCTATACTAATTGCCAGGCGCTGAGACGAATGCCGCCAAGATCTAGCGTCTATGACTTACGGTTCAAGAATTAGCCTCAGAAACAGTGGTTCTGAACATGCTGCCAATAGCTCGCCTGGGAAACATCCAGAGAAGTCCAAGATAGTGTTTTTTAGACTGGCTGCCACGAGCTGAAACGAATGCAGCCAAGAGCGAGCGTCTGTGACTTACGGTTCAAGAGTTATTCACAGAAACATGGTTCTGAACTTTGCTGCCAGCCGCGAAAGCGAAAATAACCAAGATCGAGCGTCTAGGATTTACTTGTCAATAGCTCGCCTGGGAAACATCCAGAGAAGTCAAAGACAGTGCTTCTATACTAATTGCCAGGCGCTGAGACGAATGCCGCCAAGATCTAGCGTCTATGACTTACGGTTCAAGAATTAGCCTCAGAAACAGTGGGAAACAGTGCTTCTATACTAATTGCCAGGCGCTGAGACGAATGCCGCCAAGATCGAGCGTCTATGACTTACGGTTCAAGAATTAGCCTCAGAAACAGTGGTTCTGAACATGCTGCCAATAGCTCGCCTGGGAAACATCCAGAGAAGTCCAAGATTGTGTTTTTTAGACTGGCTGCCACGAGCTGAAACGAATGCAGCCAAGAGCGAGCGTCTGTGACTTACGGTTCAAGAGTTATTCACAGAAACATGGTTCTGAACTTTGCTGCCAGCCGCGAAAGCGAAAATAACCAAGATCGAGCGTCTAGGATTTACTTGTCAATAGCTCGCCTGGGAAACATCCAGAGAAGTCAAAGACAGTGCTTCTATACTAATTGCCAGGCGCTGAGACGAATGCCGCCAAGATCTAGCGTCTATGACTTACGGTTCAAGAATTAGCCTCAGAAACAGTGGGAAACAGTGCTTCTATACTAATTGCCAGGCGCTGAGACGAATGCCGCCAAGATCGAGCGTCTATGACTTACGGTTCAAGAATTAGCCTCAGAAACAGTGGTTCTGAACATGCTGCCAATAGCTCGCCTGGGAAACATCCAGAGAAGTCCAAGATTGTGTTTTTAGACTGGCTGCCACGAGCTGAAACGAATGCAGCCAAGAGCGAGCGTCTGTGACTTACGGTTCAAGAGTTATTCACAGAAACATGGTTCTGAACTTTGCTGCCAGCCGCGAAAGCGAAATAACCAAGATCGAGCGTCTAGGATTTACTTGTCAATAGCTCGCCTGGGAAACATCCAGAGAAGTCAAAGACAGTGCTTCTATACTAATTGCCAGGCGCTGAGACGAATGCCGCCAAGATCTAGCGTCTATGACTTACGGTTCAAGAATTAGCCTCAGAAACAGTGGGAAACAGTGCTTCTATACTAATTGCCAGGCGCTGAGACGAATGCCGCCAAGATCGAGCGTCTATGACTTACGGTTCAAGAATTAGCCTCAGAAACAGTGGTTCTGAACATGCTGCCAATAGCTCGCCTGGGAAACATCCAGAGAAGTCCAAGATTGTGTTTTTTAGACTGGCTGCCACGAGCTGAAACGAATGCAGCCAAGAGCGAGCGTCTGTGACTTACGGTTCAAGAGTTATTCACAGAAACATGGTTCTGAACTTTGCTGCCAGCCGCGAAAGCGAAAATAACCAAGATCGAGCGTCTAGGATTTACTTGTCAATAGCTCGCCTGGGAAACATCCAGAGAAGTCAAAGACAGTGCTTCTATACTAATTGCCAGGCGCTGAGACGAATGCCGCCAAGATCTAGCGTCTATGACTTACGGTTCAAGAATTAGCCTCAGAAACAGTGGGAAACAGTGCTTCTATACTAATTGCCAGGCGCTGAGACGAATGCCGCCAAGATCGAGCGTCTATGACTTACGGTTCAAGAATTAGCCTCAGAAACAGTGGTTCTGAACATGCTGCCAATTGCTCGCCTGGGAAACATCCAGAGAAGTCCAAGATAGTGTTTTTAGACGGGCTGCCACGAGCTGAAACGAATGCAGCCAAGAGCGAGCGTCTGTGACTTACGGTTCAAGAGTTATTCACAGAAACATGGTTCTGAACTTTGCTGCCAGCCGCGAAAGCGAAAATAACCAAGATCGAGCGTCTAGGATTTACTTGTCAATAGCTCGCCTGGGAAACATCCAGAGAAGTCAAAGACAGTGCCTCTATACTAATTGTCAGGCGCTGAGACGAATGCCGCCAAGATCTAGCGTCTATGACTTACGGTTCAAGAATTAGCCTCAGAAACAGTGGGAAACAGTGCTTCTATACTAATTGCCAGGCGCTGAGACGAATGCCGCCAAGATCGAGCGTCTATGACTTACGGTTCAAGAATTAGCCTCAGAACAGTGGTTCTGAACATGCTGCCAATAGCTCGCCTGGGAAACATCCAGAGAAGTCCAAGATTGTGTTTTTTAGACTGGCTGCCACGAGCTGAAACGAATGCAGCCAAGAGCGAGCGTCTGTGACTTACGGTTCAAGAGTTATTCACAGAAACATGGTTCTGAACTTTGCTGCCAGCCGCGAAAGCGAAAATAACCAAGATCGAGCGTCTAGGATTTACTTGTCAATAGCTCGCCTGGGAAACATCCAGAGAAGTCAAAGACAGTGCTTCTATACTAATTGCCAGGCGCTGAGACGAATGCCGCCAAGATCTAGCGTCTATGACTTACGGTTCAAGAATTAGCCTCAGAAACAGTGGGAAACAGTGCTTCTATACTAATTGCCAGGCGCTGAGACGAATGCCGCCAAGATCGAGCGTCTATGACTTACGGTTCAAGAATTAGCCTCAGAAACAGTGGTTCTGAACATGCTGCCAATAGCTCGCCTGGGAAACATCCAGAGAAGTCCAAGATTGTGTTTTTTAGACTGGCTGCCACGAGCTGAAACGAATGCAGCCAAGAGCGAGCGTCTGTGACTTACGGTTCAAGAGTTATTCACAGAAACATGGTTCTGAACTTTGCTGCCAGCCGCGAAAGCGAAAATAACCAAGATCGAGCGTCTAGGATTTACTTGTCAATAGCTCGCCTGGGAAACATCCAGAGAAGTCAAAGACAGTGCTTCTATACTAATTGCCAGGCGCTGAGACGAATGCCGCCAAGATCTAGCGTCTATGACTTACGGTTCAAGAATTAGCCCTCAGAAACAGTGGGAAACAGTGCTTCTATACTAATTGCCAGGCGCTGAGACGAATGCCGCCAAGATCGAGCGTCTATGACTTACGGTTCAAGAATTAGCCTCAGAAACAGTGGTTCTGAACATGCTGCCAATAGCTCGCCTGGGAAACATCCAGAGAAGTCCAAGATTTGTGTTTTTTAGACTGGCTGCCACGAGCTGAAACGAATGCAGCCAAGAGCGAGCGTCTGTGACTTACGGTTCAAGAGTTATTCACAGAAACATGGTTCTGAACTTTGCTGCAGCCGCGAAAGCGAAATAACCAAGATCGAGCGTCTAGGATTTACTTGTCAATAGCTCGCCTGGGAAACATCCAGAGAAGTCAAAGACAGTGCTTCTATACTAATTGCCAGGCGCTGAGACGAATGCCGCCAAGATCTAGCGTCTATGACTTACGGTTCAAGAATTAGCCTCAGAAACAGTGGGAAACAGTGCTTCTATACTAATTGCCAGGCGCTGAGACGAATGCCGCCAAGATCGAGCGTCTATGACTTACGGTTCAAGAATTAGCCCTCAGAAACAGTGGTTCTGAACATGCTGCCAATTGCTCGCCTGGGAAACATCCAGAGAAGTCCAAGATAGTGTTTTTAGACGGGCTGCCACGAGCTGAACGAATGCAGCCAAGAGCGAGCGTCTGTGACTTACGGTTTCAAGAGTTATTCACAGAAACATGGTTCTGAACTTTGCTGCCAGCCGCGAAAGCGAAAATAACCAAGATCGAGCGTCTAGGATTTACTTGTCAATAGCTCGCCTGGGAAACATCCAGAGAAGTCAAAGACAGTGCCTCTAATACTAATTGTCAGGCGCTGAGACGAATGCCGCCCGCCAAGATCTAGCGTCTATGACTTACGGTTCAAGAATTAGCCTCAGAAACAGTGGGAAACAGTGCTTCTATACTAATTGCCAGGCGCTGAGACGAATGCCGCCAAGATCGAGCGTCTATGACTTACGGTTCAAGAATTAGCCTCAGAAACAGTGGTTCTGAACATGCTGCCAATAGCTCGCCTGGGAAACATCCAGAGAAGTCCAAGATTGTGTTTTTTAGACTGGCTGCCACGAGCTGAAACGAATGCAGCCAAGAGCGAGCGTCTGTGACTTACGGTTCAAGAGTTATTCACAGAAACATGGTTCTGAACTTTGCTGCCAGCCGCGAAAGCGAAAATAACCAAGATCGAGCGTCTAGGATTTACTTGTCAATAGCTCGCCTGGGAAACATCCAGAGAAGTCAAAGACAGTGCTTCTATACTAATTGCCAGGCGCTGAGACGAATGCCGCCAAGATCTAGCGTCTATGACTTACGGTTCAAGAATTAGCCTCAGAAACAGTGGGAAACAGTGCTTCTATACTAATTGCCAGGCGCTGAGACGAATGCCGCCAAGATCGAGCGTCTATGACTTACGGTTCAAGAATTAGCCTCAGAAACAGTGGTTCTGAACATGCTGCCAATTGCTCGCCTGGGAAACATCCAGAGAAGTCCAAGATAGTGTTTTTTTAGACGGGCTGCCACGAGCTGAAACGAATGCAGCCAAGAGCGAGCGTCTGTGACTTACGGTTCAAGAGTTATTCACAGAAACATGGTTCTGAACTTTGCTGCCAGCCGCGAAAGCGAAAATAACCAAGATCGAGCGTCTAGGATTTACTTGTCAATAGCTCGCCTGGGAAACATCCAGAGAAGTCAAAGACACTGCTTCTATACTAATTGCCAGGCGCTGAGACGAATGCCGCCAAGATCTAGCGTCTATGACTTACGGTTCAAGAATTAGCCTCAGAAACAGTGGGAAACAGTGCTTCTATACTAATTGCCAGGCGCTGAGACGAATGCCGCCAAGCTCGAGCGTCTAAGACTTACGGTTCAAGAATTAGCCTCAGAAACAGTGGTTCTGAACATGCTGCCAATAGCTCGCCTGGGAAACATCCAGAGAAGTCGAAGATAGTGTTTTTTAGACTGGCTGCCACGAGCTGAAACGAATGCAGCCAAGAGCGAGCGTCTGTGACTTACGGTTCAAGAGTTATTCACAGAAACATGGTTCTGAACTTTGCTGCCAGCCGCGAAAGCGAAAATAACCAAGATCGAGCGTCTAGGATTTACTTGTCAATAGCTCGCCTGGGAAACATCCAGAGAAGTCAAAGACAGTGCTTCTATACTAATTGCCAGGCGCTGAGACGAATGCCGCCAAGATCTAGCGTCTATGACTTACGGTTCAAGAATTAGCCTCAGAAACAGTGGGAAACAGTGCTTCTATACTAATTGCCAGGCGCTGAGACGAATGCCGCCAAGATCGAGCGTCTATGACTTACGGTTCAAGAATTAGCCTCAGAAACAGTGGGAAACAGTGCTTCTATACTAATTGCCAGGCGCTGAGACGAATGCCGCCAAGATCGAGGAGCGTCTATGACTTACGGTTCAAGAATTAGCCTCAGAAACAGTGGTTCTGAACATGCTGCCAATAGCTCGCCTGGGAAACATCCAGAGAAGTCCAAGATTGTGTTTTTTAGACTGGCTGCCACGAGCTGAAACGAATGCAGCCAAGAGCGAGCGTCTGTGACTTACGGTTCAAGAGTTATTCACAGAAACATGGTTCTGAACTTTGCTGCCAGCCGCGAAAGCGCAAATAACCAAGATCGAGCGTCTAGGATTTACTTGTCATTAGCTCGCCTGGGAAACATCCAGAGAAGTCAAAGACAGTGCTTCTATACTAATTGCCAGGCGCTGAGACGAATGCCGCCAAGATCGAGCGTCTATGACTTACGGTTCAAGAATTAGCCTCAGAAACAGTGGTTCTGAACATGCTGCCAATAGCTCGCCTGGGAAACATCCAGAGAAGTCTAAGATTGTGTTTTTTAGACTGGCTGCCACGAGCTGAAACGAATGCAGCCAAGAGCGAGCGTCTGTGACTTACGGTTCAAGAGTTATTCACAGAAACATGGTTCTGAACTTTGCTGCCAGCCGCGAAAGCGAAAATAACCAAGATCGAGCGTCTAGGATTTACTTGTCAATAGCTCGCCTGGGAAACATCCAGAGAAGTCAAAGACAGTGCTTCTATACTAATTGCCAGGCGCTGAGACGAATGCCGCCAAGATCTAGCGTCTATGACTTACGGTTCAAGAATTAGCCTCAGAAACAGTGGGAAACAGTGCTTCTATACTAATTGCCAGGCGCTGAGACGAATGCCGCCAAGATCGAGCGTCTATGACTTACGGTTCAAGAATTAGCCTCAGAAACAGTGGTTCTGAACATGCTGCCAATAGCTCGCCTGGGAAACATCCAGAGAAGTCCAAGATTGTGTTTTTTAGACTGGCTGCCACGAGCTGAAACGAATGCAGCCAAGAGCGAGCGTCTGTGACTTACGGTTCAAGAGTTATTCACAGAAACATGGTTCTGAACTTTGCTGCCAGCCGCGAAAGCGAAAATAACCAAGATCGAGCGTCTAGGATTTACTTGTCAATAGCTCGCCTGGGAAACATCCAGAGAAGTCAAAGACAGTGCTTCTATACTAATTGCCAGGCGCTGAGACGAATGCCGCCAAGATCTAGCGTCTATGACTTACGGTTCAAGAATTAGCCTCAGAAACAGTGGGAAACAGTGCTTCTATACTAATTGCCAGGCGCTGAGACGAATGCCGCCAAGATCGAGCGTCTATGACTTACGGTTCAAGAATTAGCCTCAGAAACAGTGGTTCTGAACATGCTGCCAATTGCTCGCCTGGGAAACATCCAGAGAAGTCCAAGATAGTGTTTTTAGACGGGCTGCCACGAGCTGAAACGAATGCAGCCAAGAGCGAGCGTCTGTGACTTACGGTTCAAGAGTTATTCACAGAAACATGGTTCTGAACTTTGCTGCCAGCCGCGAAAGCGAAAATAACCAAGATCGAGCGTCTAGGATTTACTTGTCAATAGCTCGCCTGGGAAACATCCAGAGAAGTCAAAGACAGTGCCTCTATACTAATTGTCAGGCGCTGAGACGAATGCCGCCAAGATCTAGCGTCTATGACTTACGGTTCAAGAATTAGCCTCAGAAACAGTGGGAAACAGTGCTTCTATACTAATTGCCAGGCGCTGAGACGAATGCCGCCAAGATCGAGCGTCTATGACTTACGGTTCAAGAATTAGCCTCAGAAACAGTGGTTCTGAACATGCTGCCAATAGCTCGCCTGGGAAACATCCAGAGAAGTCCAAGATTGTGTTTTTTAGACTGGCTGCCACGAGCTGAAACGAATGCAGCCAAGAGCGAGCGTCTGTGACTTACGGTTCAAGAGTTATTCACAGAAACATGGTTCTGAACTTTGCTGCCAGCCGCGAAAGCGAAAATAACCAAGATCGAGCGTCTAGGATTTACTTGTCAATAGCTCGCCTGGGAAACATCCAGAGAAGTCAAAGACAGTGCTTCTATACTAATTGCCAGGCGCTGAGACGAATGCCGCCAAGATCTAGCGTCTATGACTTACGGTTCAAGAATTAGCCTCAGAAACAGTGGGAAACAGTGCTTCTATACTAATTGCCAGGCGCTGAGACGAATGCCGCCAAGCTCGAGCGTCTAAGACTTACGGTTCAAGAATTAGCCTCAGAAACAGTGGTTCTGAACATGCTGCCAATAGCTCGCCTGGGAAACATCCAGAGAAGTCCAAGATAGTGTTTTTTAGACTGGCTGCCACGAGCTGAAACGAATGCAGCCAAGAGCGAGCGTCTGTGACTTACGGTTCAAGAGTTATTCACAGAAACATGGTTCTGAACTTTGCTGCCAGCCGCGAAAGCGAAAATAACCAAGATCGAGCGTCTAGGATTTACTTGTCAATAGCTCGCCTGGGAAACATCCAGAGAAGTCAAAGACAGTGCTTCTATACTAATTGCCAGGCGCTGAGACGAATGCCGCCAAGATCTAGCGTCTATGACTTACGGTTCAAGAATTAGCCTCAGAAACAGTGGGAAACAGTGCTTCTATACTAATTGCCAGGCGCTGAGACGAATGCCGCCAAGATCGAGCGTCTATGACTTACGGTTCAAGAATTAGCCTCAGAAACAGTGGTTCTGAACATGCTGCCAATTGCTCGCCTGGGAAACATCCAGAGAAGTCCAAGATAGTGTTTTTTTAGACGGGCTGCCACGAGCTGAAACGAATGCAGCCAAGAGCGAGCGTCTGTGACTTACGGTTCAAGAGTTATTCACAGAAACATGGTTCTGAACTTTGCTGCCAGCCGCGAAAGCGAAAATAACCAAGATCGAGCGTCTAGGATTTACTTGTCATTAGCTCGCCTGGGAAACATCCAGAGAAGTCAAAGACAGTGCTTCTATACTAATTGCCAGGCGCTGAGACGAATGCCGCCAAGATCGAGCGTCTATGACTTACGGTTCAAGAATTAGCCTCAGAAACAGTGGTTCTGAACATGCTGCCAATAGCTCGCCTGGGAAACATCCAGAGAAGTCCAAGATTGTGTTTTTTAGACTGGCTGCCACGAGCTGAAACGAATGCAGCCAAGAGCGAGCGTCTGTGACTTACGGTTCAAGAGTTATTCACAGAAACATGGTTCTGAACTTTGCTGCCAGCCGCGAAAGCGCAAATAACCAAGATCGAGCGTCTAGGATTTACTTGTCATTAGCTCGCCTGGGAAACATCCAGAGAAGTCAAAGACAGTGCTTCTATACTAATTGCCAGGCGCTGAGACGAATGCCGCCAAGATCGAGCGTCTATGACTTACGGTTCAAGAATTAGCCTCAGAAACAGTGGTTCTGAACATGCTGCCAATAGCTCGCCTGGGAAACATCCAGAGAAGTCTAAGATTGTGTTTTTTAGACTGGCTGCCACGAGCTGAAACGAATGCAGCCAAGAGCGAGCGTCTGTGACTTACGGTTCAAGAGTTATTCACAGAAACATGGTTCTGAACTTTGCTGCCAGCCG
>NW_027463879.1:0-43921 GCF_050947455.1 Rhinoderma darwinii
GTTTGGGCTCTGGTCTCCCTTTTATTCTCCATTGCCCATTTCTTTATTTTGGGCACTGTGCATGAGTCTTTCTGCAATCTCTCCTTCAATATCACCAGCTCACGTGTGCAAACATCCAGACACTCACATTTCATCAGCTTTGCCTTTGGATCAGTCTCTTGGTTAATTTCAGTTCTCAATTTGCAAACTTGCATTTCCATTTTAAAGATATTTTTCTTTGTCATTTTTGTGCACAATTCACCAACATCATGAGATTCAGTTGACTCACCAGCCACCATTTCCAGATCTTCACCTCCACCATCTCCATGCTGCAGGTCAAACTCCAGACTCTGGGCTTTCCCAGGATCATCAGCCCAGGACCCCTCCCCTCCACCTGGGTCAGAAGCCATGCATAGTCCTAACAGGGAGCTCACAAGCACACGTCTATCCTCTCCTATGGACAAGAATAGAACTACTATAATACTGCCCCCTATATACAAGAATATAACTACTATAATACTGCTCCTATATACAAGAATATAACTACTATAATACTGCTCCTATATACAAGAATATAACTACTATAATACTGCCCCTATATACAAGAATATAACTACTATAATACTGTCCCTATATACAAGAATATAACTACTATAATACTGCCCCCTATATACAAGAATATAACTACTATAATACTGCTCCTATATACAAGAATATAACTACTATAATACTGCCACCTATATACAAGAATATAACTACTATAATACTGCCCCTATATACAAGAATATAACTACTATAATACTGCCCCTATATACAAGAATATAACTACTATAATACTGCCCCATATATACAAGAATATAACTACTATAATACTGCCCCTATATACAAGAATATAACTACTATAATACTGCCCCTATATACAAGAATATAACTACTATAATACTGCCCCTATATATAAGAATATAACTACTATAATACTGCCCCTATATACAAGAATATAACTACTATAAGGGTATGTGCACACACGCTAATTACGTCCGTAATTGACGGACGTATTTCGGCCGCAAGTACCGGACCGAACACAGTGCAGGGAGCCGGGCTCCTAGCATCATACTTATGTACGATGCTAGGAGTCCCTGCCTCGCTGCAGGACAACTGTCCTGTACTGTAATCATGTTTTCAGTACGTGACAGTGGTCCTGCAGCGAGGCAGGGACTCCTAGCATCGTACATAAGTATGACGCTAGGAACCCGGCTCCCTGCACTGTGTTCGGTCCGGGACTTGCGGCCGAAATACGTCCGTCAATTACGGACGTAATTAGTGTGTGTGCACATACCCTAATATTGTCCCTATATACAATATAACTACTATAATACTGCTCCTAAATACAAGAATATAACTACTATAATACTGCCCCCTATATACAAGACTATAACTACTATAATACTGCCCCCTATGTGTACTGTATGGATAATACGGCATAGTATAGGGTTGTAGTGACCATGCTACTTATGTCACATATGTTATAGGATGTATAAGTTATTGTGGCTCCTGATTGGCTGACTTTACATGATTATATTTACATTATTTTTAGGGGATGTCTTGAGGCCGGTCTGGAATCTTTGCTCAAAGCCACAGGGGGGAACTTGTTAATACTGCGGATATCCCATTGTCCGAACATCCTGACCGACCGATCCCTCTGGTTGGCGAGCTGCTACTGTCGGGCGCTGCAGGCTGTGACATACAGGTGCCAATGTGGTTTATTCAGCATTTAAACATTGATTTGATGTTCTGTTTATATAACAATATTAGTATATACTGGTATAGTGGACGGCTTTTATATACACTGGTATAGTGGACGGCTGGTATATAGTGGTATAGTGCACGGCTGGTATATATACTGGTATAGTGGATGGCTGGTATATATACTGGTATAGTGCACGGCTGGTATATATACTGGTATAGTGGATGGCTGATATATATACTGTTTATAGTGGACGGCTGGTATATACACTGGTATAGTGGATGGCTGGTATATACACTGGTATAGTGGACGGCTGATATATACACTGGTATAGTGGATGGCTGGTATATATACTGGTATAGTGGACGGCTGGTATATACTGGTATAGTGGACGGCTGTTATATACACTGGTATAGTGGACGGCTGGTATATATACTGGTATAGTGGACGGCTGGTATATATACTGGTATAGTGGACGGCTGGTATATATACTGGTATAGTGGACGGCTGGTATATACACTGGTATAGTGGACGGCTGGTATATAGTGGTATAGTGGACTGCTGGTATATACACTGGTATAGTGGACGGCTGGTATATACTGGTATAGTGGATGGCTTTTATATACACTGGCATAGTGGACGGCTGGTATATACTGATACAATGGACGGCGGGTATACACTGGTATAGTGGACGGCTGGTATATACTGGTATAGTGGATGGCTGGTATATACACTGGTATAGTGGACGGCTGGTATATACTGGTATAGTGGACGGCTGGCATATACTGGTATAGTGGACGGCTGGTATATATACTGGTATAGTGGACAGCTGATATATATACTGGTATAGTGGACGGCTGGTATATATACTGGTATAGTGGACGGCTTTTATATACTGGTATAGTGGGCGGCTGGTATATACTGGTATAGTGGACGGCTGGTATATATACTGGTATAGTGGACGGCTGGTATATACACTGGTATAGTGGACAGCTGATATATATACTGGTATAGTGGACGGCTAGTATATACACTGGTATAGTGGACGGCTGGTATATATACTGGTATAGTGGACGGCTGGTATATACACTGGTATAGTGGACGGCTGATATATATACTGGTATAGTGGACGGCTGGTATATATACTGGTATAGTGGATGGCTGGTATATACACTGGTATAGTGGACGACTGGTATATATACTGGTATAGTGGACGGCTGGTATATACACTGGTATAGTGGACGGCTGGTATATATACTGGTATACTGGACGGCTGGTATACTGGTATAGTGGACGGCTGGTATATACACTGGTATAGTGGACGGCTGGTATACATACTGGTATAGTGGACGGCTGGTATATACTGGTATAGTGGACGGCTGGTATATACACTGGTATAGTGGACGGCTGGTGTATATACACTGGTATAGTGGACGGCTGGTATATACACTGGTATAGTGGACGGCTGGTATATACACTGCTATAGTGGACGGCTGGTATATACACTGGCAGAGTGGACGGCTGGTATATATACTGGTATAGTGGACTGCTGATATATATACTGGTTTAGTGGAGGGCTGGTATATACTGGTATAGTGGACGGCTGGTATATATACTGGCATAGTGGACGGCTGGTATATACACTGGTATAGTGGACGGCTGGTATATACACTGGTATAGTGGATGGCTGGTACATATACTGGTATAGTGGACGGCTGGTATATATACTGGTATAGTGGACGGCTGGTATATATACTGGTATAGTGGACGGCTGGTATATACTGGTATAGTGGACGGCTGGTATATATACTGGTATAGTGGACGGCTGGTATATATACTGGTATAGTGGACGGCTGGTATATACACTGGTATAGTGGACGGCTGGTATTTATACTGGTATAGTGGGCGGCTGGTATATACACTGGTATAGTGGATGGCTGGTATATACACTGGTATAGTGGACGGCTGGTATATATACTGGTATAGTGGACGGCTGGTATATATACTGGTATAGTGGACGGCTGGTATTTATACTGGTATAGTGGGCGGCTGGTATATACACTGGTATAGTGGATGGCTGGTATATACACTGGTATAGTGGACGGCTGGTATATACTGGTATAGTGGACGGCTGGTATATATACTGGTATAGTGGACGGCTGGTATATACACAGGTATAGTGGATGGCTGGTATATACACTGGTATAGTGGACGGCTGGTATATATACTGGTATAGTGGACGGCTGGTATATACACTGGTATAGTGGATGGCTGGTATATACACTGGTATAGTGGATGGCTGGTATATACACTGGTATAGTGGACGGCTGGTATATATACTGGTATAGTGGACGGTTGGTATATACAGTGGTATAGTGGACGGCTGGTATATACTGGTATAGTGGACGGCTGGTATATATACTGGTATAGTGGACGGCTGGTATATATACTGGTATAGTGGACGGCTGGTATATACTGGTATAGTGGACGGCTGGTATATATACTGGTATAGTGGACGGCTGGTATATACACTGGTATAGTGGACGGCTGGTATATATACTGGTATAGTGGACGGCTGGTATATAAACTGGTATAGTGGACGGCTGGTATATATACTGGTTTAGTGGACGGCTGGTATATACACTGGTATAGTGGACGGCTGGTATATACACTGGTATAGTGGTCGGCTGGTATATATACTGGTATAGTGGGTGGCTGGTATATATACTGGTATAGTGGACGGCTGGTATATATACTGGTATAGTGGACGGCTGGTATATATACTGGTATAGTGGACGGCTGGTATATATACTGGTATAGTGGGTGGCTGGTATATACACTAGTATAGTGGATGGCTGGTATATATACTGGTATAGTGGATGGCTGGTATATACACTGGTATAGTGGACGGCTGATATATATACTGGTTTAGTGGACGGCTGGTATATACTGGTATAGTGGACGGCTGGTATATATACTGGTTTAGTGGAGGGCTGGTATATACTGGTATAGTGGACAGCTGGTATATATACTGGTTTAGTGGACGGCTGGTATATACTGGTATAGTGGACGGCTGGTATATATACTGGTTTAGTGGACGGCTGGTATATATACTGGTATAGTGGACGGCTGGTATATACACTGGTATAGTGGACGGCTGGTATATATACTATTATAGTGGACGGCTGGTATATATACTGGTATAGTGGACGGCTGGTATATATACTGGTATAGTGGACGGCTGGTATATATACTGGTATAGTGGACGGCTGGTATATATACTGGTATAGTGGACGGCTGGTATATACACTGGTATAGTGGGTGGCTGGTATATACACTGGTATAGTGGGTGGCTGGTATATACACTGGTATAGTGGATGGCTGGTATATACTAGTATAGTGGAGGGCTGGTATGTACTGGTATAGTGGACGGCTGGTATATACACTGGTATAGTGGACGGCTGGTATATACTGGTATAGTGGACGGCTGGTATATATACTGGTTTAGTGGACGGCTGGTATATATACTGATATAGTGGACGGCTGGTATATACACTGGTATAGTGGACGGGTGGTATATATACTGGTATAGTGGACGGCTGGTATATATACTGGTATAGTGGACGGCTGGTATAATACTGGTATAGTGGACGGCTGGTATATACACTGGTATAGTGGACGGCTGGTATATATACTGGTATAGTGGACGGCTGGTATACACTGGTATAGAGGATGGCTGGTATATACACTGGTATAGTGGATGGCTGGTATATATACTGGTATAGTGGACGGCTGGTATATAGTGGTATAGTGGACGGCTGGTATATACACTGGTATAGTGGACGGCTGGTATATATACTGGTATAGTGGACGGCTGGTATACACTGGTATAGTGGATGGCTGGTATATACACTGGTATAGTGGACGGCTGGTATATATACTGGTATAGTGGATGGCTGGTATATATACTGGTATAGTGGACGGCTGGTATATACACTGGTATAGTGGACGGCTGGTATATACACTGGTATAGTGGACGGCTTGTATATACTGGTATAGTGGATGGCTGGTATATACACTGGTATAGTGGACAGCTGATATATATACTGTTTATAGTGGACGGCTGGTATATACTGGTATAGTGGACGGCTGGTATATATACTGGTATAGTGGACGGCTGGTATATACACTGGTATAGTGGACGGCTGGTATATATACTGGTATAGTGGACGGCTGGTATATACACTGGTATAGTGGGTGGCTGGTATATACACTGGTATAGTGGGTGGCTGGTATATACACTGGTATAGTGGACGGCTGGTATATATACTGGTATAGTGGACGGCTGGTATATACACTGGTATAGTGGACGGCTGGTATATACAGTGGTATAGTGGACGGCTGGTATATATACTGGTATAGTGGATGGCTGGTATATACACTGGTATAGTGGACGGCTTGTATATACAGTGGTATAGTGGACGGCTGGTATATATACTGGTATAGTGGACGGCTGGTATATATACTGGTATAGTGGACAGCTGGTATATACACTGGTATAGTGGGCGGCTGGTATATACTGGTATAGTGGACGGCTGGTATATACACTGGTATAGTGGACGACTGGTATATACACTGGTATAGTGGGCGGCTGGTATATACACTGGTATAGTGGACGGCTGGTATATACACTGGTATAGTGGACGGCTGGTATATATACTGGTATAGTGGACGGCTGGTATATATACTGGTATAGTGGGCGGCTGGTATATATACTGGTATAGTGGACGACTGGTATATACACTGGTATAGTGGGCGGCTGGTATATACACTGGTATAGTGGACGGCTGGTATATACACTGGTATAGTGGACGGCTGGTATATATACTGGTATAGTGGACGGCTGGTATATACAGTGGTATAGTGGGCGGCTGGTATATACTGGTATAGTGGACGGCTGGTATATACTGGTATAGTGGACGGCTGGTATATACACTGGTATAGTGGGCGGCTGGTATATACTGGTATAGTGGGCGGCTGGTATATATACTGGTATAGTGGACGGCTGGTATATACACTGGTATAGTGGACGGCTGGTATATATACTGGTATAGTGGACGGCTGGTATATGCTGGTATAGTGGACGGCTGGTATATATACTGGTATAGTGGGTGGCTGGTATATACTGGTATAGTGGACGGCTGGTATATATACGGGTATAGTGGACGGCTGGTATATATACTGGTATAGTGGACGGCTGGTATATACACTGGTATAGTGGACGGCTGGTATATATACTGGTATAGTGGACGGCTGGTATATATACTGGTATAGTGGGCGGCTGGTATATATACTGGTATAGTGGACGGCTGGTATATACACTGGTATAGTGGATGGCTGGTATATACACTGGTATAGTGGACGGCTGGTATATATACTGGTATAGTGGACGGCTGGTATATATACTGGCATAGTGGACGGCTGGTATATATACTGGTATAGTGGGTGGCTGGTATACAGTGGTATAGTGGATGGCTGGTATATACACTGGTATAGTGGACGGCTGGTATATATACTGGTATAGTGGACGGCTCATATATACACTGGTATAGTGGACGGCTGGTATATACTGGTATAGTGGACGGCTGGTATATACACTGGTATAGTGGACGGCTGGTATATACACTGGTATAGTGGACGGCTGGTATATATACTGGTATAGTGGACGGCTGGTATATATACCGGTATAGTGGATGGCTGGTATATACACTGGTATAGTGGATGGCTGGTATATACTGGTATAGTGGACGGCTGGTATATACACTGGTATAGTGGACGACTGGTATATACACTGGTATAGTGGACGGCTGGTATATACACTGGTATAGTGGACGGCTGATATATACACTGGTATAGTGGACGGCTGGTATATACACTGGTATAGTGGACGGCTGATATATATACTGGTATAGTGGACGGCTGGTATATATACTGGTATAGTGGACGGCTGGTATATACACTGGTATAGTGGACGACTGGTATATATACTGGTATAGTGGACGGCTGGTATATATACTGGTATAGTGGACGGCTGGTATATATACTGGTATAGTGGACGGCTGGTATATAGTGGTATAGTGCACGGCTGGTATATATACTGGTATAGTGGATGGCTGGTATATATACTGGTATAGTGCACGGCTGGTATATATACTGGTATAGTGGATGGCTGGTATATACACTGGTATAGTGGGCAGCTGATATATATACTGTTTATAGTGGACGGCTGGTATATACACTGGTATAGTGGATGGCTGGTATATACACTGGTATAGTGGATGGCTGGTATATACACTGGTATAGTGGATGGCTGGTATATATACTGGCAGAGTGGACGGCTGGTATATATACTGGTATAGTGGACGGCTGATATATACACTGGTATAATGGATGGCTGGTATATATACTGGTATAGTGGACGGCTGGTATATACTGGTATAGTGGACGGCTGTTATATACACTGGTATAGTGGACGGCTGGTATATATACTGGTATAGTGGACGGCTGGTATATATACTGGTATAGTGGACGGCTGGTATATACACTGGTATAGTGGACGGCTGGTATATAGTGGTATAGTGGACTGCTGGTATATATACTGGTATAGTGGACGGCTGGTATATATACTGGTATAGTGGATGGCTTTTATATACACTGGCATAGTGGACGGCTGGTATATACTGATACAATGGACGGCGGGTATACACTGGTATAGTGGACGGCTGGTATATACTGGTATAGTGGATGGCTGGTATATACACTGGTATAGTGGACGGCTGGCATATACTGGTATAGTGGACGGCTGGTATATATACTGGTATGGTGGACAGCTGATATATATACTGGTATAGTGGACGGCTGGTATATATACTGGTATAGTGGACGGCTTTTATATACACTGGTATAGTGGACGACTGGTATATATACTGGTATAGTGGACGGCTGGTATATACACTGGTATAGTGGACGGCTGGTATATATACTGGTATAGTGGACGGCTGGTATATACACTGGTATAGTGGACGGCTGGTATATATACTGGTATAGTGGACGGCTGGTATATATACTGGTATAGTGGACGGCTGGTATATACACTGGTATAGTGGACAGCTGATATATATATATACTGGTATATTGGACGGCTGGTATATACACTGGTATAGTGGACGGCTGGTATATATACTGGTATAGTGGACGGCTGGTATATACACTGGTATAGTGGACGGCTGATATATATACTGGTATAGTGGACGGCTGGTATATATACTGGTATAGTGGATGGCTGGTATATACACTGGTATAGTGGACGACTGGTATATATACTGGTATAGTGGACGGCTGGTATATACACTGGTATAGTGGACGGCTGGTATATATACTGGTATACTGGACGGCTGGTATACTGGTATAGTGGACGGCTGGTATATACACTGGTATAGTGGGTGTCTGGTATATACACTGGTATAGTGGACGGCTGGTATATATACTGGTATAGTGGACGGCTGGTATATACTGGTATAGTGGACGGCTGGTATATACACTGGTATAGTGGACGGCTGGTATATACACTGGTATAGTGGACGGCTGGTATATACACTGGTATAGTGGACGGCTGGTATATACACTGCTATAGTGGACGGCTGGTATATACACTGGCAGAGTGGACGGCTGGTATATATACTGGTATAGTGGACTGCTGATATATATACTGGTTTAGTGGAGGGCTGGTATATACTGGTATAGTGGACGGCTGGTATATATACTGGCATAGTGGACGGCTGGTATATACACTGGTATAGTGGACGGCTGGTATATACACTGGTATAGTGGATGGCTGGTATATATACTGGTATAGTGGACGGCTGGTATATATACTGGTATAGTGGACGGCTGGTATATATACTGGTATAGTGGACGGCTGGTATATACACTGGTATAGTGGACGGCTGGTATTTATACTGGTATAGTGGGCGGCTGGTATATACACTGGTATAGTGGATGGCTGGTATATATACTGGTATAGTGGACGGCTGGTATTTATACTGGTATAGTGGGCGGCTGGTATATACACTGGTATAGTGGACGGCTGATATATATACTGGTATAGTGGATGGCTGGTATATACACTGGTATAGTGGACGACTGGTATATATACTGGTATAGTGGACGGCTGGTATATACACTGGTATAGTGGACGGCTGGTATATATACTGGTATACTGGACGGCTGGTATACTGGTATAGTGGACGGCTGGTATATACACTGGTATAGTGGGTGGCTGGTATATACACTGGTATAGTGGACGGCTGGTATATATACTGGTATAGTGGACGGCTGGTATATACTGGTATAGTGGACGGCTGGTATATACACTGGTATAGTGGACGGCTGGTATATACTGGTATAGTGGACGGCTGGTATATATACTGGTATAGTGGACGGCTGGTATATACACTGGTATAGTGGATGGCTGGTATATACACTGGTATAGTGGATGGCTGGTATATATACTGGTATAGTGGATGGCTGGTATATATACTGGTATAGTGGACGGCTGGTATATACACTGGTATAGTGGACGGCTGGTATATACACTGGTATAGTGGACGGCTGGTATATACACGGGTATAGTGGACGGCTGGTATATACTGGTATAGTGGATGGCTGGTATATACACTGGTATAGTGGACAGCTGATATATATACTGTTTATAGTGGACGGCTGGTATATACTGGTATAGTGGACGGCTGGTATATATACTGGTATAGTGGACGGCTGGTATATACACTGGTATAGTGGACGGCTGGTATATATACTGGTATAGTGGGTGGCTGGTATATACACTGGTATAGTGGACGGCTGGTATATACACTGGTATAGTGGGTGGCTGGTATATACACTGGTATAGTGGGTGGCTGGTATATACACTGGTATAGTGGACAGCTGGTATATATACTGGTATAGTGGACGGCTGGTATATACACTGGTATAGTGGACGGCTGGTATATACAGTGGTATAGTGGACGGCTGGTATATATACTGGTATAGTGGATGGCTGGTATATACACTGGTATAGTGGACGGTTGGTGTATACAGTGGTATAGTGGACGGCTGGTATATATACTGGTATAGTGGACGGCTGGTATATATACTGGTATAGTGGACAGCTGGTATATACACTGGTATAGTGGGCGGCTGGTATATACTGGTATAGTGGACGGCTGGTATATACACTGGTATAGTGGACGACTGGTATATACACTGGTATAGTGGGCGGCTGGTATATACACTGGTATAGTGGACGGCTGGTATATACACTGGTATAGTGGACGGCTGGTATATATACTGGTATAGTGGACGGCTGGTATATACACTGGTATAGTGGACGGCTGGTATATACACTGGTATAGTGGACGGCTGATATATACCGGTATAGTGGATGGCTGATATATACTGGTATAGTGGACGGCTGGTATATACTGGTATAGTGGACGGCTGGTATATACACTGGTATAGTGGGCGGCTGGTATATACTGGTATAGTGGGCGGCTGGTATATATACTGGTATAGTGGACGGCTGGTATATACACTGGTATAGTGGACGGCTGGTATATATACTGGTATAGTGGACGGCTGGTATATGCTGGTATAGTGGACGGCTGGTATATATACTGGTATAGTGGGTGGCTGGTATATACTGGTATAGTGGACGGCTGGTATATATACTGGTATAGTGGACGGCTGGTATATATACTGGTATAGTGGACGGCTGATATATACACTGGTATAGTGGATGGCTGGTATATATACTGGTATAGTGGATGTCTGGTATATACACTGGTATAGTGGACGGTTGGTATATACTGGTATAGTGGACGGCTGGTATATATACTGGTATAGTGGATGGCTGGTATATACTGGTATAGTGCACGGCTGGTATATACTGGTATAGTGGACGGCTGGTATATACACTGGTATAGTGGATGGCTGGTATATACACTGGTATAGTGGACAGCTGATATATATACTGGTATAGTGGGCGGCTGGTATAGTGGACGGTATAGTGGGCGGCTGGTATATATACTGGTATAGTGGACGGCTGGTATATACTGGTATAGTGGACGGTTGGTATATACAGTGGTATAGTGGACGGCTGGTATATACTGGTATAGTGGACGGTTGGTATATACTGGTATAGTGGACGGCTGGTATATACTGGTATAGTGGACGGCTGGTATATACACTGGTATAGTGGACGGCTTGTATATACACTGGTATAGTGGACGGCTGGTATATACACTGGTATAGTGGACGGCTGGTATATACACTGGTATAGTGGGCGGCTGGTATATACTGGTATAGTGGACGGCTGGTATATACACTGGTATAGTGGACGGCTGGTATATACTGGTATAGTGGACGGTTGGTATATACAGTGGTATAGTGGACGGCTGGTATATACTGGTATAGTGGACGGTTGGTATATACTGGTATAGTGGACGGCTGGTATATACTGGTATAGTGGATGGCTGGTATATACACTGGTATAGTGGACGGCTGGTATATACACTGGTATAGTGGACGGCTGATATATACCGGTATAGTGGATGGCTGATATATACTGGTATAGTGGACGGCTGGTATATACTGGTATAGTGGACGGCTGGTATATACACTGGTATAGTGGGCGGCTGGTATATACTGGTATAGTGGGCGGCTGGTATATATACTGGTATAGTGGACGGCTGGTATATACACTGGTATAGTGGACGGCTGGTATATATACTGGTATAGTGGACGGCTGGTATATGCTGGTATAGTGGACGGCTGGTATATATACTGGTATAGTGGGTGGCTGGTATATACTGGTATAGTGGACGGCTGGTATATATACTGGTATAGTGGACGGCTGGTATATATACTGGTATAGAGGACGGCTGGTATATATACTGGTATAGTGGACGGCTGGTATATATACTGGTATAGTGGGCGGCTGGTATATATACTGGTATAGTGGACGGCTGGTATATACACTGGTATAGTGGATGGCTGGTATATACACTGGTATAGTGGACGGCTGGTATATATACTGGTATAGTGGACGGCTGGTATATATACTGGCATAGTGGACGGCTGGTATATATACTGGTATAGTGGGTGGCTGGTATACAGTGGTATAGTGGATGGCTGGTATATACACTGGTATAGTGGACGGCTGGTATATATACTGGTATAGTGGACGGCTGATATATACACTGGTATAGTGGATGGCTGGTATATATACTGGTATAGTGGACGGCTGGTATATATACCGGTATAGTGGATGGCTGGTATATACACTGGTATAGTGGATGGCTGGTATATACTGGTATAGTGGACAGCTGGTATATACACTGGTATAGTGGACGGCTGGTATATACACTGGTATAGTGGGCGGCTGTTATATATACTGGTATAGTGGACGGCTGGTATATATACCGGTATAGTGGATGGCTGGTATATACTGGTATAGTGGACGGCTGGTATATATACTGGTATAGTGGACGGCTGGTATATACACGGGTATAGTGGGTGGCTGGTATATACACTGGTATAGTGGACGGCTGGTATATACACTGCTATAGTGGACGGCTGGTATATACACTGGTATAGTGGGCGGCTGGTATATACACTGGTATAGTGGACGGCTGGTATATACTGGTATAGTGGACGGCTGGTATATATACTGGTATAGTGGACGGCTGGTATATATACTGGTATAGTGGGCGGCTGGTATATATACTGGTATAGTGGACGGCTGGTATATATACTGGTATAGTGGACGGCTTTTATATACACTGGTATAGTGGACGGCTGGTATATACACTGGTATAGTGGACGGCTGGTATATACTGGTATAGTGGACGGCTGGTATATATACTGATATAGTGGGCGGCTGGTATATATACTGGTATAGTGGACGGCTGGTATATATACTGGTATAGTGGACGGCTGATATATACTGGTATAGTGGATGGCTGGTATATATACTGGTATAGTGGATGGCTGGTATATACACTGGTATAGTGGACGGTTGGTACATACTGGTATAGTGGACGGCTGGTATATATACTGGTATAGTGGATGGCTGGTATATACTGGTATAGTGCACGGCTGGTATATACACTGGTATAGTGGATGGCTGGTATATACACTGGTATAGTGGACAGCTGATATATATACTGGTATAGTGGGCGGCTGGTATAGTGGACGGCTGGTATATACACTGGTATAGTGGGCGGCTGGTATATATACTGGTATAGTGGACGGCTGATATATACACTGGTATAGTGGATGGCTGGTATATATACTGGTATAGTGGATGTCTGGTATATACACTGGTATAGTGGACGGTTGGTATATACTGGTATAGTGGACGGCTGGTATATATACTGGTATAGTGGATGGCTGGTATATACTGGTATAGTGCACGGCTGGTATATACTGGTATAGTGGACGGCTGGTATATACACTGGTATAGTGGATGGCTGGTATATACACTGGTATAGTGGACAGCTGATATATATACTGGTATAGTGGGCGGCTGGTATAGTGGACGGCTGGTATATACACTGGTATAGTGGGCGGCTGGTATATATACTGGTATAGTGGACGGCTGGTATATACTGGTATAGTGGACGGTTGGTATGTACAGTGGTATAGTGGACGGCTGGTATATACTGGTATAGTGGACGGTTGGTATATACTGGTATAGTGGACGGCTGGTATATACTGGTATAGTGGACGGCTGGTATATACACTGGTATAGTGGACGGCTGGTATATACACTGGTATAGTGGACGGCTGGTATATACACTGGTATAGTGGACGGCTGGTATATACACTGGTATAGTGGGCGGCTGGTATATACTGGTATAGTGGACGGCTGGTATATACACTGGTATAGTGGACGGCTGGTATATACTGGTATAGTGGACGGTTGGTATATACAGTGGTATAGTGGACGGCTGGTATATACTGGTATAGTGGACGGTTGGTATATACTGGTATAGTGGACGGCTGGTATATACTGGTATAGTGGACGGCTGGTATATACACTGGTATAGTGGACGGCTGGTATATACACTGGTATAGTGGACGGCTAGTATATACTGGTATAGTGGATGGCTGGTATATACACTGGTATAGTGGACAGCTGATATATATACTGTTTATAGTGGACGGCTGGTATATACTGGTATAGTGGACGGCTGGTATATATACTGGTATAGTGGACGGCTGGTATATACACTGGTATAGTGGACGGCTGGTATATATACTGGTATAGTGGACGGCTGGTATATACACTGGTATAGTGGGTGGCTGGTATATACACTGGTATAGTGGGTGGCTGGTATATACACTGGTATAGTGGACGGCTGGTATATATACTGGTATAGTGGACGGCTGGTATATACACTGGTATAGTGGACGGCTGGTATATACAGTGGTATAGTGGACGGCTGGTATATATACTGGTATAGTGGATGGCTGGTATATACACTGGTATAGTGGACGGCTGGTATAGAAAGTGGTATAGTGGACGGCTGGTATATATACTGGTATAGTGGACGGCTGGTATATATACTGGTATAGTGGACAGCTGGTATATACACTGGTATAGTGGGCGGCTGGTATATACTGGTATAGTGGACGGCTGGTATATATACTGGTATAGTGGACGACTGGTATATACACTGGTATAGTGGGCGGCTGGTATATACACTGGTATAGTGGACGGCTGGTATATACACTGGTATAGTGGACGGCTGGTATATATACTGGTATAGTGGACGGCTGGTATATATACTGGTATAGTGGACGGCTGGTATATACACTGGTATAGTGGACGACTGGTATATACACTGGTATAGTGGACGGCTGGTATATATACTGGTATAGTGGACGGCTGGTATATACACTGGTATAGTGGACGGCTGGTATATATACTGGTATAGTGGACGGCTGATATATACCGGTATAGTGGATGGCCGATATATACTGGTATAGTGGACGGCTGGTATATACACTGGTATAGTGGGCGGCTGGTATATACTGGTATAGTGGGCGGCTGGTATATACACTGGTATAGTGGGCGGCTGGTATATACTGGTATAGTGGGCGGCTGGTATATATACTGGTATAGTGGACGGCTGGTATATACACTGGTATAGTGGACGGCTGGTATATATACTGGTATAGTGGACGGCTGGTATATGCTGGTATAGTGGACGGCTGGTATATATACTGGTATAGTGGGTGGCTGGTATATACTGGTATAGTGGACGGCTGGTATATATACTGGTATAGTGGACGGCTGGTATATATACTGGTATAGTGGACGGCTGGTATATATACTGGTATAGTGGACGGCTGGTATATATACTGGTATAGTGGGCGGCTGGTATATATACTGGTATAGTGGACGGCTGGTATATACACTGGTATAGTGGATGGCTGGTATATACACTGGTATAGTGGACGGCTGGTATATCTACTGGTATAGTGGACGGCTGGTATATATACTGGCATAGTGGACGGCTGGTATATATACTGGTATAGTGGGTGGCTGGTATACAGTGGTATAGTGGATGGCTGGTATATACACTGGTATAGTGGACGGCTGGTATATATACTGGTATAGTGGACGGCTGATATATACACTGGTATAGTGGATGGCTGGTATATATACTGGTATAGTGGACGGCTGGTATATATACTGGTATAGTGGGCGGCTGGTATATATACTGGTATAGTGGGCGGCTGGTATATACTGGTATAGTGGACGGCTGGTATATATACTGGTATAGTGGACGGCTGGTCTATACACGGGTATAGTGGGTGGCTGGTATATACACTGGTATAGTGGACGGCTGGTATATACACTGGTATAGTGGACGACTGGTATATATACTGGTATAGTGGGCGGCTGGTATATACACTGGTATAGTGGACGGCTGGTATATACTGGTATAGTGGACGGCTGGTATATATACTGGTATAGTGGGCGGCTGGTATATATACTGGTATAGTGGACGGCTGGTATATACTGGTATAGTGGACGGCTGGTATATATACTGGTATAGTGGACGGCTGGTATATACTGATACAATGGACGGCGGGTATACACTGGTATAGTGGACGGCTGGTATATACTGGTATAGTGGACGGCTGGTATATATACTGGTATAGTGGGCGGCTGGTATATATACTGGTATAGTGGACGGCTGGTATATATACTGGTATAGTGGACGGCTTTTATATACACTGGTATAGTGGACGGCTGGTATATACACTGGTATAGTGGACGGCTGGTATATACTGGTATAGTGGACGGCTGGTATATATACTGGTATAGTGGGCGGCTGGTATATATACTGGTATAGTGGACGGCTGGTATATATACTGGTATAGTGGACAGCTGATATATACTGGTATAGTGGATGGCTGGTATATATACTGGTATAGTGGATGGCTGGTATATACACTGGTATAGTGGACGGTTGGTACATACTGGTATATTGGACGGCTGGTATATATACTGGTATAGTGGATGGCTGGTATATACTGGTATAGTGCGCGGCTGGTATATACACTGGTATAGTGGATGGCTGGTATATACACTGGTATAGTGGACAGCTGATATATATACTGGTATAGTGGGCGGCTGGTATAGTGGACGGCTGGTATATACACTGGTATAGTGGGCGGCTGGTAAATATACTGGTATAGTGGACGGCTGATATATACACTGGTATAGTGGATGGCTGGTATATATACTGGTATAGTGGATGGCTGGTATATACACTGGTATAGTGGACGGTTGGTATATACTGGTATAGTGGACGGCTGGTATATATACTGGTATAGTGGATGGCTGGTATATACTGGTATAGTGCACGGCTGGTATATACTGGTATAGTGGACGGCTGGTATATACACTGGTATAGTGGATGGCTGGTATATACACTGGTATAGTGGACAGCTGATATATATACTGGTATAGTGGGCGGCTGGTATAGTGGACGGCTGGTATATACACTGGTATAGTGGGCGGCTGGTATATATACTGGTATAGTGGACGGCTGGTATATACTGGTATAGTGGACGGTTGGTATATACAGTGGTATAGTGGACGGCTGGTATATACTGGTATAGTGGACGGTTGGTATATACTGGTATAGTGGACGGCTGATATATATACTGTTTATAGTGGACGGCTGGTATATACTGGTATAGTGGACGGCTGGTATATATACTGGTATAGTGGACGGCTGGTATATACACTGGTATAGTGGACGGCTGGTATATATACTGGTATAGTGGACGGCTGGTATATACACTGGTATAGTGGGTGGCTGGTATATACACTGGTATAGTGGGTGGCTGGTATATACACTGGTATAGTGGACGGCTGGTATATATACTGGTATAGTGGACGGCTGGTATATACACTGGTATAGTGGACGGCTGGTATATACACTGGTATAGTGGACGGCTGGTATATATACTGGTATAGTGGATGGCTGGTATATACAGTGGTATAGTGGACGGCTGGTATATATACTGGTATAGTGGACGGCTGGTCTATATACTGGTATAGTGGACGGCTGGTATATATACTGGTATAGTGGACGGCTGGTATATATACTGGTATAGTGGACGGCTGGTATATACACTGGTATAGTGGGCGGCTGTTATATATACTGGTATAGTGGACGGCTGGTATATACACTGGTATAGTGGACGGCTGATATATACCGGTATAGTGGATGGCTGATATATACTGGTATAGTGGACGGCTGGTATATACACTGGTATAGTGGGCGGCTGGTATATACTGGTATAGTGGGCGGCTGGTATATATACTGGTATAGTGGACGGCTGGTATATACACTGGTATAGTGGACGGCTGGTATATATACTGGTATAGTGGACGGCTGGTATATGCTGGTATAGTGGACGGCTGGTATATATACTGGTATAGTGGGTGGCTGGTATATACTGGTATAGTGGACGGCTGGTATATATACTGGTATAGTGGACGGCTGGTATATATACTGGTATAGTGGACGGCTGGTATATATACTGGTATAGTGGGCGGCTGGTATATATACTGGTATAGTGGGCGGCTGGTATATATACTGGTATAGTGGACGGCTGGTATATACACTGGTATAGTGGATGGCTGGTATATACACTGGTATAGTGGACGGCTGGTATATATACTGGTATAGTGGACGGCTGGTATATATACTGGCATAGTGGACGGCTGGTATATATACTGGTATAGTGGACGGCTGATATATACACTGGTATAGTGGATGGCTGGTATATATACTGGTATAGTGGACGGCTGGTATATATACCGGTATAGTGGATGGCTGGTATATACACTGGTATAGTGGATGGCTGGTATATACTGGTATAGTGGACGGCTGGTATATACACTGGTATAGTGGACGGCTGGTATATATACTGGTATAGTGGACGGCTGGTATATACACTGGTATAGTGGGCGGCTGTTATATATACTGGTATAGTGGACGGCTGGTATATACACTGGTATAGTGGACGGCTGGTATATATACTGGTATAGTGGGCGGCTGGTATATACTGGTATAGTGGACGGCTGGTATATATACTGGTATAGTGGACGGCTGGTATATACATGGGTATAGTGGGTGGCTGGTATATACACTGGTATAGTGGACGGCTGGTATATACACTGGTATAGTGGACGGCTGGTATATATACTGGTATAGTGAGCGGCTGGTATATACACTGGTATAGTGGACGGCTGGTATATACACTGGTATAGTGGACGGCTGGTATATACTGGTATAGTGGACGGCTGGTATATATACTGGTATAGTGGACGGCTGGTATATATACTGGTATAGTGGGCGGCTGGTATATATACTGGTATAGTGGACGGCTGGTATATATACTGGTATAGTGGACGGCTGGTATATATACTGGTATAGTGGACGGCTTTTATATACACTGGTATAGTGGACGGCTGGTATATACACTGGTATAGTGGACGGCTGGTATATACTGGTATAGTGGACGGCTGGTATATATACTGGTATAGTGGGCGGCTGGTATATATACTGGTATAGTGGACGGCTGGTATATATACTGGTATAGTGGACAACTGATATATACTGGTATAGTGGATGGCTGGTATATACACTGGTATAGTGGACGGCTGGTATATATACTGGTATAGTGGATGGCTGGTATATACACTGGTATAGTGGACGGTTGGTACATACTGGTATAGTGGACGGCTGGTATATATACTGGTATAGTGGATGGCTGGTATATACTGGTATAGTGCGCGGCTGGTATATACACTGGTATAGTGGATGGCTGGTATATACACTGGTATAGTGGACAGCTGATATATATACTGGTATAGTGGGCGGCTGGTATAGTGGACGGCTGGTATATACACTGGTATAGTGGGCGGCTGGTATATATACTGGTATAGTGGACGGCTGATATATACACTGGTATAGTGGATGGCTGGTATATATACTGGTATAGTGGATGTCTGGTATATACACTGGTATAGTGGACGGTTGGTATATACTGGTATAGTGGACGGCTGGTATATATACTGGTATAGTGGATGGCTGGTATATACTGGTATAGTGCACGGCTGGTATATACTGGTATAGTGGACGGCTGGTATATACACTGGTATAGTGGATGGCTGGTATATACACTGGTATAGTGGACAGCTGATATATATACTGGTATAGTGGGCGGCTGGTATAGTGGACGGCTGGTATATACACTGGTATAGTGGGCGGCTGGTATATATACTGGTATAGTGGACGGCTGGTATATACTGGTATAGTGGACGGTTGGTATATACAGTGGTATAGTGGACGGCTGGTATATACTGGTATAGTGGACGGTTGGTATATACTGGTATAGTGGACGGCTGGTATATACTGGTATAGTGGACGGCTGGTATATACACTGGTATAGTGGACGGCTGGTATATACACTGGTATAGTGGACGGCTGGTATATACACTGGTATAGTGGACGGCTGGTATATACACTGGTATAGTGGGCGGCTGGTATATACTGGTATAGTGGACGGCTGGTATATACACTGGTATAGTGGGCGGCTGGTATATACACTGGTATAGTGGACGGCTGGTATATATACTGGTATAGTGGACGGCTGGTATATATACTGGTATAGTGGACGGCTGATATATACTGGTATAGTGGGCGGCTGGTATATACTGGTATAGTGGACGGCTGGTATATACTAGTATAGTGGAGGGCTGGTATATACTGGTATAGTGGATGGCTGGTATATACACTGGTATAGTGGACGGCTGGCATATATACTGGTATAGTGGACGGCTGGTATACAGTGGTATAGTGGATGGCTGGTATATACACTGGTATAGTGGACAGCTGATATATATACTGGCATAGTGGGCGGCTGGTATAGTGGACGGCTGGTATATACACTGGTATAGTGGGCGGCTGGTATATATACTAGTATAGTGGACGGCTGATATATACACTGGTATAGTGGATGGCTGGTATATATACTGGTATAGTGGATGGCTGGTATATACACTGGTATAGTGGACGGTTGGTATATACTGGTATAGTGGACGGCTGGTATATATACTGGTATAGTGGATGGCTGGTATATACTGGTATAGTGCACGGCTGGTATATACTGGTATAGTGGACGGCTGGTATATACACTGGTATAGTGGATGGCTGGTATATACACTGGTATAGTGGACGGCTGGTATATACACTGGTATAGTGGATGGCTGGTATATACTGGTATAGTGGATGGCTGGTATATACACTGGTATAGTGGACAGCTGATATATATACTGGTATAGTGGACGGCTGGTATATATACTGGTATAGTGGACGGCTGGTATATACACTGGTATAGTGGACGGCTGGTATATACACTGGTATAGTGGACGGCTGATATATATACTGGTATAGTGGATGGCTGGTATATATACTGGTATAGTGGACGGCTGGTATACAGTGGTATAGTGGTTGGCTGATATATATACTGGAATAGTGGATGGCTGGTATACAGTGGTATAGTGGATGGCTGGTATATATACTGGTATAGTGGACAGCTGATATATATACTGGTATAGTGGACGGCTGGTATATATACTGGTATAGTGGACGGCTGGTATATACACTGGTATAGTGGACGGCTGGTATATACACTGGTATAGTGGATGGCTGGTATATACTGGTATAGTGGATGGCTGGTATATACACTGGTATAGTGGATGGCTGGTATATATACTGGTATAGTGGACGGCTGGTATATATACTGGTATAGTGGACGGCTGGTATATACACTGGTATAGTGGACGGCTGGTATATACACTGGTATAGTGGTTGGCTGATATATACACTGGTATAGTGGATGGCTGGTATATATACTGGTATAGTGGACGGCTGGTATATACACTGGTATAGTGGACGGCTGGTATATACACTGGTATAGTGGACGGCTGATATATATACTGGTATAGTGGATGGCTGGTATATATACTGGTATAGTGGACGGCTGGTATACAGTGGTATAGTGGTTGGCTGATATATATACTGGAATAGTGGATGGCTGGTATACAGTGGTATAGTGGATGGCTGGTATATATACTGGTATAGTGGACAGCTGATATATATACTGGTATAGTGGACGGCTGGTATATATACTGGTATAGTGGACGGCTGGTATATACACTGGTATAGTGGACGGCTGGTATATACACTGGTATAGTGGATGGCTGGTATATACTGGTATAGTGGATGGCTGGTATATACACTGGTATAGTGGATGGCTGGTATATATACTGGTATAGTGGACGGCTGGTATATATACTGGTATAGTGGACGGCTGGTATATACACTGGTATAGTGGACGGCTGGTATATACACTGGTATAGTGGTTGGCTGATATATACACTGGTATAGTGGATGGCTGGTATATATACTGGTATAGTGGACGGCTGGTATATATACTGGTATAGTGGACGGCTGGTATATACACTGGTATAGTGGACGGCTGGTATATACACTGGTATAGTGGGCGGCTGGTATATACTGGTATAGTGGATGGCTGATATATATACTGGTATAGTGGACGGCTGGTATATACACTGGTATAGTGGGTGGCTGGTATATACACTGGTATAGTGGACGGCTGGTATATATACTGGTATAGTGGGCGGCTGGTATATACTGGTATAGTGGGCGGCTGGTATATAC
Organism: Rhinoderma darwinii; assembly: GCF_050947455.1. NCBI lineage: Eukaryota > Metazoa > Chordata > Amphibia > Anura > Rhinodermatidae > Rhinoderma > Rhinoderma darwinii. The sequence continues at coordinate 23,122 of NW_027463879.1, forward strand.
ACTGGTATAGTGGACGGCTGGTATATATACTGGTATAGTGGACGGCTGGTATATACACTGGTATAGTGGACGGCTGGTATATACACTGGTATAGTGGACGGCTGGTATATATACTGGTATAGTGGGCGGCTGGTATATACTGGTATAGTGGGCGGCTGGTATATACACTGGTATAGTGGGCGGCTGGTATATACACTGGTATAGTGGACGGCTGGTATATATACTGGTATAGTGGACGGCTGGTATATATACTGGTATAGTGGACGACTGGTATATATACTGGTATAGTGGACGGCTGGTATATACACTGGTATAGTGGACGGCTGGTATATATACTGGTATAGTGGGCGGCTGGTATATACTGGTATAGTGGGCGGCTGGTATATACTGGTATAGTGGTTGGCTGATATATATACTGGAATAGTGGATGGCTGGTATACAGTGGTATAGTGGATGGCTGGTATATATACTGGTATAGTGGACAGCTGATATATATACTGGTATAGTGGACGGCTGGTATATATACTGGTATAGTGGACGGCTGGTATATACACTGGTATAGTGGACGGCTGGTATATACACTGGTATAGTGGATGGCTGGTATATACTGGTATAGTGGATGGCTGGTATATACACTGGTATAGTGGATGGCTGGTATATATACTGGTATAGTGGACGGCTGGTATATATACTGGTATAGTGGACGGCTGGTATATACACTGGTATAGTGGACGGCTGGTATATACACTGGTATAGTGGACGGCTGGTATATACACTGGTATAGTGGATGGCTGGTATATATACTGGTATAGTGGACGGCTGGTATATATACTGGTATAGTGGACGGCTGGTATATACACTGGTATAGTGGACGGCTGGTATATACACTGGTATAGTGGGCGGCTGGTATATACTGGTATAGTGGATGGCTGATATATATACTGGTATAGTGGACGGCTGGTATATACACTGGTATAGTGGGTGGCTGGTATATACACTGGTATAGTGGACGGCTGGTATATATACTGGTATAGTGGGCGGCTGGTATATACTGGTATAGTGGGCGGCTGGTATATACACTGGTATAGTGGACGGCTGGTATATATACTGGTATAGTGGACGGCTGGTATATACACTGGTATAGTGGACGGCTGGTATATACACTGGTATAGTGGACGGCTGGTATATATACTGGTATAGTGGGCGGCTGGTATATACTGGTATAGTGGGCGGCTGGTATATACACTGGTATAGTGGGCGGCTGGTATATACACTGGTATAGTGGACGGCTGGTATATATACTGGTATAGTGGACGGCTGGTATATATACTGGTATAGTGGACGACTGGTATATATACTGGTATAGTGGACGGCTGGTATATACACTGGTATAGTGGACGGCTGGTATATATACTGGTATAGTGGGCGGCTGGTATATACTGGTATAGTGGGCGGCTGGTATATACTGGTATAGTGGGCAATGGACTCTTCTTGGTACCGTGCTGTATGTGCCCGGTATATATATATATATATCTCTGTCTTCCCTCTTGTGTTTGTTCCCACATCCAGAAGTGCTACAGACCCTGTGGGACATGAGGTCATTTGGGCTTTGGGCGCTGGATGCAGAGACATCATTTCCCTCCAGGTGGCGCCATTGCATCCATGGTAAGTCAGCGACACGCAGTCCCGGGCCGGTGGCGGTCACACCCGCGCATATTCTGACCCGTCACACTGCAGGAGGCTGCCCGCGGTCATGTCTACACTCATGGGTCCGGACCGCGCTCAGTTTTGTCTATTAGACCATGAGGGGAGTTCACGCGCCATCGTAATACGAGGAGCGCTGGCGAGAAAAGCGCCAAATCTGCCGGAGTGAAATCTATGAAAGCTGGTGACCGGCGGAGGTCTGATATAAACCAGAACAGATGTGACGGACAGCAATGGCCCCGCCCCATTTTGCTCTGCTCCACCCACTTTTAAGAAAAGCCTCGTGGGTGGCGGAACCAGCGCAAAAGTTACAATTTTACTGCAAATTGCAAATATTGTTTCACTTGTGACTTTTCTAGGGAGAAATCTAATGTAGGAATATTAATACATTCCCCTTTGTGTTTCAATTCCTCACCCTTCTCAAAATCACTGCTTGCTGCCAGTGAATGGAAACATGAAGTATTTACATCCAAGGGTTAATAACCTCTTCTGTTCACCTCTTCTGACTCCAGACTGAGGCCTCATTTACACGAGCGTATTATACGCGCGTGCGACGCGCGTGCTTTTCACGCGTGTCGTACGCACCTATAGTAGTCTATGGGGCTGTTTAGACGATGCGTGAATTTTGCGCTGCGTGAGTGCGTTGCGTAAAACTCACGACATGTTCTATATTCTTGCGTTTTTCACGCAACACGCACCCATTGACTTCAATGGGTGCGTGAAAACAACGCATGCCACACTGACGGTCCTGCGTTGCATGCGCGAAAATCACGCAAGAGCTGTCAAAAGGATGAATGTAAACAGAAAAGCACTACGTGCTTTTCTGGTTACAAACATCCAAACGGAGTGTCAAATTAGAGATGAGCGCACCGAACTTCACCGGGTTCGGCCGAACTCGTTTTAACCGAACCCGGCAAAAAATGTTCGGGTACGCGACGTCAGGAGACAGTCACTGCCCACGGTGCTGAAAGACTTAAACTGTTTCAGCACCATGGACAGTGACTTCCGATCACAATATACATGTACGTGTAAAAAAAAACAGAAGTTCTGACTTACCGATAAGTCCCGGCTCCTTCCTCCAGTCCGACCTCCCGGGATGACAATTCAGGCCAAGTGACAGCTGCAGCCAATCACAGGCCAAGCACAGGCTGCAGCCAATCACAGGCTGCAGCGGTCTCATGGCCTGCCGCGTCATCCTGGGAGGTGGGGCCGGATGACAAGAGAGGGACGCGTCACCAAGGCAACGGCCGGGAGCCCGGACTGGAGGAAGCAGGCAGTTCATGGTAAGTGTGAACGTCTTTTTTTATTCACAGGTTGGTGTAGATTGTGATCGGCATTCACTGTCGAGGGTGCTGAAATAGTTACTGCCGATCAGTTAGCTCTTTCAGCACCTTGGACAGTGACGGGCGTCGACTACCTCATCTCTATGATGGCGGCTGCGCGAAAATCACGCAGCCGCGCATCATACACGGATGACACGGAGCTGTCAATTGCCTTTTGCGCACGCAAAACGCAGCGTTTTTTTGCGCGCGCAAAACGCACACGCTCGTGTAAATGAGGCCTGATACATTGTAACAAACTATCTTCTTCTGGGTTCAGCTCAGGATTTTCCAGTCTGGATACAATTGTAACAAACCCTCAGCTGTGAGTCAGGACAGGTTTTCAGTTCCATTCACTTCTTCTTTGTCTCGTTTTTTCTGCTGTCTGGATGTAGAACGTCTTCTAATGTCTCATCATCTGCCGCTCTTTTTTCCGCAGTCAGCAGCCCACGCGTTTCAGTAACCGCTGCCTGCAGATGATTGGACGATGTTGGCCTCACCTCAGGGCGCTGGGCGTCGGGGGAGCTGGCTGCGGGGTGCAGGGCCTCTCCTCATTAGGTATGGACACTGCTGCTCTTCTGAAAACAGCGCCACACCTGTTCATGGGTTGTGTCTGGTATTGCAGCTCAGCTCCAGTGAATGTGGCAGCTGCAATACCACTCCTAACCTATGGACAGGTGTGGCGCTGTTTCTGGAAGAAGTTTTTCTAATCCTGGACAACTATAATTCACCATTAAACTTACATGAAGCCTCAATTCTGCAGGTCCAGTATACTGTAGTGCAGCATCAACCATGAGAGTAGCGCAGTGAAAGTAGCAGGCACAGTAGAATGTAGTGTAGCATCAACCATAAGACTGAGTTACACAATTAAAGAAGTAGGTCCAGTAGAATGTAGTGAAGCATCAAACATGGAACTAGGACATACACAGTGTAATGAGCAGGTCCAGTAGACTTCATTGAGACTGATACACAGTAAGGGCCTGTTCACACTGATTAGTTTGACGAGCTTTTTGGAGCGGAAACTTCTCTGCAAAACTCGTCAAAAACCGTCCAAAAATGCCTCCCATTGATTTCAAGAAGGGACATGCCCTATCATGGCGCGTTTACGCCTCTGACTTCACATTGACATCAATGGGAGGCAGAGAAGCGCATTTCGCTGAGTTTTTTGCCCGTAGCACTCAATGGCCGCGGGCGAGAATCGCTGCAAAAATCGCGGCAAACGCCGTGCAGGCAGGACAAAATCTGCCTCTAAATCCCAAAGGGAATTTTGAGGCAGAATTTTCCTCCTGCAAAAAAAAACTCTGTGTGAACGAGGCCTAAAAGGAACAGCTCCAGTAGAATGTAGTGAAGCATCTGACATGAGACAGAGTAAGGCTCTGTTCACACGCAGTCAAAAACCTCTCAAAATGCGGAGCTTCAAGAGAAAACAGCTCCTGATTTTCGCAGCGTTTTTTACGGCCGTTTTTGGAGCTTTTTTCACTACAGTCTACGGAAAACGCCTCCAAAAACCTCCCAAGACGTGTCCTGCACTTATTTTCCACGGCCGTTTTTTTACGCGTAAAAAAAAATACCTCGAAAAGCGCTCCCGATTTACGAAGAATAGGCTGGGTGAACATACCCTTACACGGTGAAAGGAGCAGATCTAGCAGACTGTAGTGTAGCATGAGAGTGAGTTACACAGTGTAAGGTGCAGGTCCAGTAGAATGTAGTGCAGCATCAGACATGAGAATTGAGAGACACACAGTGAAAGCAGCAGGTCCAGTAGAATGTAGTGCAGCATCAGATATGAGAATGGGAGTTACACAGTGAAATGAGCAGGTCCAGTAGAATGTAGTGCAGCATCAGGTATGAGAATGGGAGTTACACAGTGAAATGAGCAGGTCTAGTATAATGTAGTGAAGCATCCAGCCTGAGAGTGGGGGGGTTACACAGTTAGAGCAGCAGCTGCAGAATAATGTATTTGCGTCACCCGTCTAATTGTTGCCCCCCCCTGCAGCCCGGAACTGTATGCGTCTGCAGGTGTTGGAGTTGGACCATGTGACTGAGATCAACCAGGAGGTGGCGGCGGAGGTCTGCAGGGAGGGTCTGAAGGGGCTGGAGATGTTGGTTTTGACCTCCACGCCGGTCACTCCTAAAGCTCTTCTCCACTTCAACAGTGAGTATCGCCCTCGTGTGGTGAAGGCGGCGGCGGCGGCTCCGGACACCGGTTGCTTTCTGCTTCCTGTTGCTGTTTTTCCTTAGGTGTCTGTCGCAATCTGAAATCCATCGTGGTGCAGGTTGGAATCGCCGATTACTTTAAGGACCCAAGTAGCTCAGAAGCCCAGAAACTGTTTGAGGAGATGGTCAACAAGCTGCAGGTAACTACGACACTTACTATATCCATATGTTCTGCCCGTGTATATAGCTCAGCCCGGCTACAGTCCCTACTGACCAGTGTAGCCTCTTGAATGCCTGAGAATTTTGTCCAGTGACCACAGGTGCTGAGGGTGGCCACATGACTTGTTTACATGTTAGGATACATTGGCCAGGTCTGCCCTTTGTATGGGATACGTATAGGTCTATACCATGAGATCAGACGCTGCTCGGGTTAACATTAACATGATCGTCACGCTCTGTAGACATCCTACTCACAACACAGGACCTGTGGGCACATGCTCCAGTCAAATATCATGGCCCGGTACATAATCTTCTCTGGTCATCTGATAATCTAGAACATTCGATAATATGACTTTGTCCCACCTGGTTTGTCGATCTGCCGTCCATTCGTTGTATTTATCGACCGTTCTTGTGTTCCAGGCTCTTAAGAAGAGGCCGGGGTTCTCCAAGATCTTACACATTAAGGTGGAGGAAGGCTGCTAACCCTACGATACGGACTGATTGTGATCTTGAGTTCTCCTCTGATGTATCCGAGCCGTCTCGCCTCCGGAAGTGCCGCAAAGACCAATTGCCAAATATCTGCATCCAAGCGTTTTCCCGGATCGCCTTAAGATGGTAGCGTAGAGTAGGGAAGCGGTTGGGACACGGTCCCTTCTATCGGGACTCTTCTAACCCCAGGTTTTTGGTATTCCTCCTCCGTGTTCCATGTGAGTTCTTTGCGACGGCCATGAACCCCCCGCGTGTTCTGCTGCGCCGGACGGACGGGAACGGCCTCCATGTCTGATGTGTTGATCTTCTTCTTTGTGTTTCGAGTCCAGTGAGATACATATAGATCTGTATATTAATATATATCCATATTTTAATGATAAATATATCTATACTGTTATTTAAGAAGCGGCGGGGGACGCCTGCGGGTATTACCAGGAGGGACTCTTACCAGGCGGGATCCTCTTCTCTCCGTGTCCAGGCAATAACGGACATTATGGATTACAACGAATCAAACCCAAGAGGCCAATGACTGGAGGCGGAGCCGCCGTCTGACAGACTCGGCCATGTTGGCGGTGGTGTCCGGTCCCGGTCACCGCGTCTGGACTTTTTGACGGCCTCGTTCCTCCCAGGTGCTACAAGAGGCTCTTCTCTGCCGACATCTTTATCATTCATCCCATAACAATCGTTCCCAGGTTATTTCCGGGGTTCAGGTCCAGTCGTGTGGGGGACTCTGTGATGATGGGCACTTTGTGGTCAGGAGGGGGGGGGGGGGGTGGGCACAAGGTCTCCTGGCTCCCGGGTAGAGTCATTCTTGAGGCCTTTTCTTTCCTTAGAGGACTGGTCCAGTTTTCTGCAGATATCATTGCAAAGTGAATGGTTCTGCACCTTTTTGTTTCATTTCTGCTCTGTTTTCAAGATCTCTGCTTGCTGCGAGTCAATGTAAATAGTCATTGTTTACATTCAGAGGTTGACCCAGTCCAACCCACGCAGCTTGTCCTAGTGTATCACCATTTCCAAGATCTCTTCTAGCTGTCAGTCAGTGGACCTGGTCCTGCTCACACAGCTTGTCACTAAACCTGTCCTGGACTCCTGGCTGATGCTCTTACCTACAATGATACACAGTATCAGAACATCAGCTGTGAGAGCAGGATTAGGTCAGAATGGGTTTTTGTAGCCACTAAATGTCACTAAATTTCCTGACAGCAAGCAGAGATCTTTGAAAGGATGAGAATTTAAAACATGCAGAGTCCTTGAGTGGTCGAGTCCTTTAATGGTTAATATATAATATATGGTGCAGGGAATTTACCCGTGGTCATAGAAAATGGGTCGTCCTCCTCCTGTACCATCCTCAGGCCTTAGGAGCGGAAGTTGTCAGGCCACGCCCACCAGCGTGCGAGTTTTGTCAATCAAGAGCAGAGCGCCAGGCTCCTCCCACATCCATGTTACGAGGCGGAGCTCTGCTCTCTGCAGGGGATGCTGGGAGATGAAGTGTTAAACATGCCGATTCTATTCTATTACAGGCCACACGCTGCTGTATACTGAAGACCGGGGGGGGGGGGGTTTACACTTCTTTCTGGGGACTTGCTTTAAAGTGGCGCTCCGGTCCTGGGTGAACATTCTATATATGATGATGTATATGGAGTAGTATCACCCGGTGCCCTCCGGTTGTGCCCCTCTGCCGTGGATCCGCCGTTTTAGGGTCCCCTCTGTGTTGTCCCAAAAAGGCTGCAGTGTTCTTAGTCTACGAGTCTGGGACACTCCCACTGTTCTCGGATTGGCCGGAGCTGCTCATGTGAGCATTGCTGTCCAATCTGTGAATAGAGGGCGTGTCTTAGACTTAGTCAGGGAGGTGCTGTGGCCAGAAACAGAGGGGACCCTTTAACGCCGGATCCACGGTAGAGGGGGCAGAACTGGAGGGCACCAGGTGATACTACTCCATATACCCCATCAGATTTATAACCCGGATACCTGACCAGTGGATGAATCGGGCCGGGCGCCATCCGCCAACTTTGCCAAATCGTTTAGATTGCACGTGCGGGGGCAGGTTTGTGCAGTAGTGCAGCCTCTGTCCGGTAGTGCAGCCTCGTTGTTGACAGGCCGTGATGCCGGAGCTTGCGCTTACGTTCACCTCTGTGGGGTAAGACGTTTCCTTGCGGTCTCCGGCCGTCGTCTCCTGTGATCGCCACTCATTTCTAGATATATATATATCGTTTTCTGTGTCTTTAACTCGTCACCTTATAGTTACGGCTCCCTAATATTTAGCCCCCCTGGACCGTTCCAGAAATGTCCAATCCTAAAATTCCAGCCCTCGTGTTTGGTCGAGATCTCAGGAGACTCCCGGGCTCGATGTGACTGCAAACAAGGGGTGAAGATGTGAGAATGACCCCCAGACTGTCGCCCGCAGAAGGGAGGGGCTCATGCAACCAGCGGTCGAGCACTTTACAGATTCTGTATCCACAGTGAACCCACAACTGTGCCCACTAGAGGGCGCCCTGAAGTGCAGAATAAGAGATCATAAAGGGGTGGGTGATCACCACACATGGCGCTCGTCTTGCTGCCATCCCGGGGCATCGGATGGGGCAGACTATAAGATGGGGTCGTTCCTGGTGGCAGATAAGTCTTTATTACATAAACCAAGGACGACTTTTAGAAACATCAAGTTGAAACCTATATTGTGGGTGGCATGATGCCAGCTCTGCCCGCTCTTATAGGTCCTTGTACCTTCTCATATGCCTAGTGCTTAGTACAGACCCCTATAGCTTATCGGGCCATCAGAGGAGAGGTCTGGTCCAGGCCGTAACGCCTTTATGGGTCCTATTACGGGCCTGTGCGCACTACGTTTTTGCCCTACGTTTAACGTGTACATCGGGAAAGCTCTTGACGTAAACTCGAAACGTGTCCATAATCCCATAGGCCGAAGTCCCCGGGAAGTGCATCAGGTAGCGCTCGGCCTGGGGATTCCAGCCCTGGGGAAGCCCCCGACAGTGATGCCCATATATAGACAGTGATGTCAGGCAGGGGCTTTCAACTACAGAGCCCCCAGCCAGAGCAACAGTTATTCTCTGGCCGGGGACTCTGGTCCTGGGGAAACCCCTGATGTCACGGTCCATATATGGACAGTGACATCGGGGGCTACTCCAGAAACAAAATCCCTTCCAAGAGTGTTACCGACGCTCTGGCTGGGAAATCCGTCATCTCAAAGTTCCTAACGTCACTACATTGATGGACAGTGACGTCAGGGGCTTCCCCAGGACCGGAGTCCCCGGCCAGAGAGCTTGCAATGCTGTGGCCGGACTGTTTAATTATGGTAGTGCTCTGCCCGGGAAGTTTGGGTGACGTATCCAACTGTATACGGTGAGATACAGCGCTACCGTCTGTCGGAGGTACATGTTGGGACTGATCCCGACGTAAGGAGAAAATGTGATGTGCACAGGCCCTAAAAGGAACTCTTCAGTCGTTAATCGTCTCTTGCACAGGTGCAATGACTTTGTGATCGCTGTCGTTACAGTGTTACAGTACGGTTTCTACATTGTAGCAGCTCACAGCTGTTATTTTCATGGGGGAACTAAGCTCCGTCCAGAGTGCGAACGGCCCTTAAACTGCAGAAAGAACCTCCGCAATGCAGAAGCGTCTCGTCAGGCATTACCTTCACTTTACAAATCTACCAGTTACCACATTGAGCAGTATTATATTCAGAGGGCGGGGCCGTGACAACCTCTCCAGTCATCTCGATGCTACAAAGGCCGGTTGTCACCATTGCTAGAATTATCAGTCGCTTGCGGCTCTCATGTAGGACTGATCACATGGTAATATTATTTTCAGTGATGCTAGTAACGGGGCGGAGCTGTGACAACCTCTCAATCATCTTGAAGGCCGGTTATCTCCATTGATAGAAGGAATAGCAGTTACCGTACATGCGTGGATCTCATGAATGACCGATCACAATGTAATGCCACTTTCCACCCAGTAATGATACCAGGGGGCGGAGCTGTGACAACTACATGATAATGAGGCTGGTTGTCAGCAATAAGTTGGAATAGCGGCTGTCAGTAATAGGTTAGGACCAGGGGTGCGGCTATAGGAGAAGCAGATGCACCTTGACCCCTTCTGCTGTGAGGGCCCCCTGCCATGTAAGCAGTATTATTATAAATGATGGGTGCAGGGCGTCCGGTTTTTACTGCGTATCCGCCCCAGCGCTTCTCCAGCTCCGTAGCCAAATCCTTTATAGATATAATAGAGGTTATATAGAGAGCAGAGCGGTCACAGCCGAGATTATCTATATTTTTATAGAGATTTCTATGTTGGATTGAGATATTTAGATTATACGGGCGCTGATCCGGGTCTGCGAGGGCCGATCAGACGCAGAGTCACTGAACTTTCTGGTAGATCTGCACTCCGTGCATCATGAGTCCGGCATAGACTGTAACGAAGCTCCTCCTGAACAAAGCTCGTCGACACCCCCCCCCCCCCCTTTCAGCAATTACAGAGGGCACGGGTCCGAACGCCAAGTCTGTGCAGCCTGGAGAGTCAGTCTACTGTATGGTGAAGGTTCCTGTGACTGCGGAGGCAGCGAACACTATAGAAAACATCGAAGTGCAGCTACAATACATCGACGGCTGCTCGGCGGAGTGCTGGGGCCGGTGCCGGGGAGCCTGTAATCTGCTGGGCCCGGGGAGCCTGTAATCTGCTGGGCCCGGGGAGCCTGTAATCTGCTGGGCCCGGGGAGCCTGTAATCTGCTGGGCCCGGGGAGTCTGTAATCTGCTGGTCCCGGGGAGCCTGTAATCTGCTGGGCCCGGGGAGCCTCTCGCATCGCTGTAATGGAGCGGCCAAGTGCAGAAACCTATTGATTTCACTTAGGGGCTATCACCAGATTATAAGTGTCCTGTCTCCTACATGATGTGATCGGCGCTGTAATGTAGATAACAGTGGTCCTAGTAATAAAGAGGCTGTCACCACATTATAAGTGCCCTATCCCCTACATAAAGAGATTGGGCGCTATAATGTAGATAACAGTGGTCCTAGTAATAAAGGCTGTCACCACATTATAAGTGCCCTATCCCCTACATAAAGAGATGGGCGCTATAATGTAGGTGACTGATGCTTTTTATTTAGAAAAACGATAATTTTTCAACACTTTGAGCAATTTTAGATTTATGCTAATGAGTTTCTTAATGCCCAACTGGGCGTGTTTTACTATATAACCAAGTAGGCGTTGTACAGGGGAGTGTATGACGCGGACCAATCAGCATCACGCACTTCTCTCCATTCATTTACTCTGCGCTGTTCGCCATGTGCGGTCTTATACTGACATATTAACGTTACTGAAGTGTCCTGACCGTGAATAGACATCACCTCCAGCCAGGATGTGATGTAACGTCAATGTGTGAGTGACAGCACATCGTGATCTAGTAAGATCACAATGTGCTGAGTATATGAATGGAGAGGAGTGTGTGACGCTGATTGGTCAGCCTCATACACTTCTCTCCACAACGCCCACTTGGTCAAATGTAAAATCACACCCACTTGTCCATTAAGAAATTCATTAGCATAAACCTAAAATCTCATAACTTGCTGAAAATAGAACGTTTTTCTAAACAAAAAGCATTACGGTCACCTATAATACAGCGCCGATCACATCACGTACAATATAGGCCACTTATAATGTGGTGACAGCCTCTTTATTACTAGGACCACTGTCCCCCACATCACAGCGCTGATCACATCATGTAGGAGACAGGACACTTATATTGTAGTAACGGCCGCTTTAAGGTCTTTTCATCTCATAATTTGTAATGGTCGTGTCCTAGACCAGGACCCCCCCCCCCCCCCCCACACACCCGTAACCAATGTAACAGCATCTTTATTATAGGGAGGGACCACAGTGGCGTGACACCGGAGCCATTGCCGAGCGCCGGCGACATTTCATCCGTTTGCACTAGTTTATTATTTATTACAGTTTCCTTCATCGTCTTCTCATTTATCGATTCTCAATGTGAAATGATCTGTTTTAACCCCTGTGATTCCAGCTGGATAGCGGCAGCCCGTCACTCATGAGGGATCAATGAGTAAATGTGAGAAGATTCCCCCTCCCCGATCCTTGTACCTCCGACCATTCATTGTTAGTCCCTCTGATTATGGAAAAAAGTTTTCTTGAATTTAATAAAAGTTGATACCTTTATGTTGATCTCTTTCCCCAGAGACGTCTGTGGTTGCGGGTGATGAGAGGACGAAACTGAATGTCAGGAAACCGGCGCTGCCCTCACATTGTGTAATTCTACAGAGCAGCGCGAGATTCATCTATAGCCTGCCCGACACTACTACCCCTACTCTGTAGAATTATTCAATGCCGTGTGAGATGAAGCCGCTTATTGCCATCTTATAAAATCACGGCATGGACCACTGCCGATCTCACTGATGTTGTGCTGCAGTCAGTAGGGTAAATGGGGTCGTGCTGCAGTCAGTAGGGTAAATGGGGTCGTGCTGCAGTCAGTAGGGTAAATGGGGTCGTGCTGCAGTCAGTAGGGTAAATAGGGTCGTGCTGCAGCCAGTAGGGTAAATAGGGTCGTGCTGCAGCCAGTAGGGTAAATAGGGTCGTGCTGCAGCCAGTAGGGTAAATAGGGTCGTGCTGCAGCCAGTAGGGTAAATAGGGTCGTGCTGCAGCCAGTAGGGTAAATAGGGTCGTGCTGCAGCCAGTAGGGTAAATAGGGTCGTGCTGCAGCCAGTAGGGTAAATAGGGTCGTGCTGCAGCCAGTAGGGTAAATAGGGTCGTGCTGCAGCCAGTAGGGTAAATAGGGTCGTGCTGCAGCCAGTAGGGTAAATAGGGTCGTGCTGCAGCCAGTAGGGTAAATAGGGTCGTGCTGCAGCCAGTAGGGTAAATAGGGTCGTGCTGCAGCCAGTAGGGTAAATAGGGTCGTGCTGCAGCCAGTAGGGTAAATAGGGTCGTGCTGCAGCCAGTAGGGTAAATAGGGCCGTGCTGCAGCCAGTAGGGTAAATAGGGCCGTGCTGCAGCCAGTAGGGTAAATAGGGCCGTGCTGCAGCCAGTAGGGTAAATAGGGCCGTGCTGCAGCCAGTAGGGTAAATAGGGCCGTGCTGCAGTCAGTAGGGTAAATAGGGCCGTGCTGCAGTCAGTAGCACCGCTGTGTAGGAAAAACTTTCAAGGTGACTCAGCGCTGAAGTAACCCTTTCATTCTCAGGATCGGTGGGGATCCCAGCTGTCGCACCACCACCAATCACAAAGTGATGGGATAGGTTAGCGATATACGATCACTTTCTGTGATGGGAATTAGACGGGTCACGTTTATAACGGAAGCCACGACGCTTTATCAGATACGTTGTAGGACGGAAACTACTAATTGTGACGGATGTTGGACTTATAATCTTTTCCGTTGCAATGTCGGTTTTATTTTATGGGAAAAACGAAGCTATTTTTCCCGTTAAACATGACAGAGGCTTCGAAGCAAATAAAAAACTGACACTAAACGTCCCAGATGGGAAAACCCCTTTATCCACAGGATATGCCATAAATGTGTGATAGATGCGGGCCCCACACCTATCTCTAGTGCGGGGGCCCCTGGACCACCTCGCTCGGCTCCCGCTGCTTCTCGGCCACTTGCCGATTCAGTGGTCAGGAGATATGGAAACCGCCGCGCACTCGCCTAATAACGCTGCGTCCGTAGCTCCCTCGTTCCCGCATTGATCGGACGTTTATGGCTAATTCTGTAGATGTGGATCAGACCAAAGGGTGAAGAGAACTATTAAAGCGGCCCCGTCCCCAGCGCAGCCTCATGTCAGACGCAGTCACGCGGATGATGTCGGTGTCATTTACATTTCTATCACGTGATCACGCTGCGCAGGGAAGGGGAGAAGCGGATAGGACGGCATCATACAGGCCCCGCCCCAGGAAACCTCAGTGTTACCGCCCCTTTGGCTAGTATAGCCTCATTAGCATAATAAGAAAATGGCTTCTGTGGTGCTCAGTGTCGCCCCCTGCTGAGTAAGCTGCTTAGAAAAGCGGAGGAGGGGAGACGACAACTACCCAGAGGAGCCGAATATGAAATCACCCGGTACAGACGTCACCACCAGCAGTGCGAGGGTTACTCAGTGAAGTGCGTTTATTATCGAGTTGCTTTTGCTCAGAGAAAATAAATACAGTAACAAAAAAACGGGGACGTTCCATCAGAAACCGCGGAGCGACGGGAGTAGATGATGAGAGTAATGATCCTCTCCTGCGGAGGGCGGAATAACAGGAAAGATCCGGCAACCGCCTCAAACCGCGAACACAATTAAAGGGCAAGCGCTGATTCTACGGCCTCAGACACGGTGGTGGTCACCGTCCTGGAGTAATCACCCCCATCATCCTCAGCAGTCCCTCTTCACCAGCATTGAAGTGAGCGGAGGTGGGGCAGGTTAGTGATGGTGCGGTCTTCCTCTGCCGCGGCCGCCCGGGGGTCCGTCTGCTGTAGAGCGCGGGTTCTTGATGGTCTCGTCCACGGACATGATTAAACAGGCGGCTTCTGAGGCCGCGGTCAGGGCGTTGATCCTCACGATCGCCGGCTCCCACACACAGGCATCGAAGTTATCAGCGATGTCCTCATTGTTCACATCCACTCCGTACCACGTTCCACCCTGAAAACATTCCCAGCAGAGTCAGCATAGCAGAGCCGAGCCGCGCAACAACTGTCCCTGTGACATTTCAGAGAGCCCTGACATTTATCACCAGCCAAGAACACAAGCGATGGATTACCAGACGCCCCACACAAAGAGCGGGATGACGGCAGAGACGACCGCTGCCCAGACGGAAAGGTCCTCGCACACCGCGGTGCCAAATAATCACCGATCAGGGGAAGTGTGACTGCGGGGGCACAGGCTACAGCCCTCTATATACAGCACAGCGCCCCCTACTGATTACCCTCAATACAGCCATAACGAGCCATGTGGGAAACCAACGCGGTGCTTGGGAGCGCCATATTAAAACAGAAGGTGAAGGGGATGGGGGGCGGTTACCTAGACATGGACCCCCAGTGATCGGCTGTATAACGATGGCCCGGAGACCCTGCCATATGGGCAGATACATCAGACAAGTGTACACGCTATGCCATGCTGTTGCCGCTCACCTGGGCATGCTTTGCTCTCAGCTTGTTCAGGATGTTGGTGGCATCAAATCCAGCGTTGTCGCAGAGCTGCCGGGGGATGATCTCCAGCGCCTTCGCGTAAGAACCAATCAGGAGCTGCTGTTTCCCAGGAATGGTCCTGGAGTGATCCCTCAGGTACTTGGAAAGTTCCATCTCGATCGCTCCACCGCCGGCAACCACGGAGTCATTCTAGAGGGGGGACGACGACAATTACCGAAAATGAAGACACCCGTGTCCTGGCACAGCAAGGGATTGCGGGAACTGGAGGTGGGAGACATTTACCTTGATGGCTCTCCGTACAATCATGATGGCGTCATGTAGAGATCGCTCAGTCTCCTCCATGAACTGCTCCGCTCCACCTCTAAGAATGAGGGTGCAGGTTTTAGCCTTGGGGCAGCCAGCGAAGACGTTATATCTACAGGAAAAACATGAAAAATCATGAAAGAAACATGTAAAACATGAACGGAACAGCTGAAGGAATCCATACATTACTTACCCTGTATTATACTCCAGAGCTGCACTCACTATTCTGCTGGTGGAGTCACTGTGTACATACATTACTTATCCTGTACTGATCCGGAGTTACATCCAGTATTATACTCCAGAGCTGCACTCACTATTCTGCTGGAGGAGTCACTGTGTACATACATTACATTACTTATCCTGTACTGATCCGGAGTTACATCCAGTATTATACTCCAGAGCTGCACTCACTATTCTGCTGGTGGAGTCACTGTGTACATACATTACATATCCTGTACTGATCCTGAGTTATATCCTGTATTATACACCAGAGCTGCACTCACTATTCTGCTGGTGGAGTCACTGTGTACATACATGACATTACTTATCCTGTACTGATCCTGAGTTATATCCTGTATTATACTCCAGAGCTGCACTCACTATTTTGGAGGTGTCAACGTGGTTATCTCCCAGCACCCCCTGCTTGTTCTAGTGATTTGCACTGGAGAGGGCCATATTTACACCAGACAATTCACGTTCATCGGATTTTAGGAAAACCAGCCCCTCCTGCATTATTTATTTTTTCTGTAAACAATGGCGCTCACCTTTCTCCGCCCACCTGGATCTCCTCGAACACGGCGCACTGTCCCAGAACATCGTCCGTCAGAGAGTTCATACTGGTCTGGATGGAGCCACCACAAGCCTGAGAGAGACACAGGGAGTCATCCACAAGCAAGAGAGGAACCCGGACCCCACCCTGCGGAGCCACGCAGCAGTATATACACCGGAGAGGAACCCGGACCCCACCCTGCGGAGCCACGCAGCAGTATATACACCGGAGAGGAACCCGGACCCCACCCTGCGGAGCCACGCAGCAGTATATACACCGGAGAGGAACCCGGACCCCACCCTGCGGAGCCACGCAGCAGTATATACACCGGAGAGGAACCCGGACCCCACCCTGCGGAGCCACGCAGCAGTATATACACCGGAGAGGAACCCGGACCCCACCCTGCGGAGCCACGCAGCAGTATATACACCGGAGAGGAACCCAGACCCCACCCTGCGGAGCCACGCAGCAGTATATACACCGGAGAGGAACCCGGACCCCACCCTGCGGAGCCACGCAGCAGTATATACACCGGAGAAGTACAGCCTGTGGCTACACGTACACCATATAATCTGAAATACGGGACCTCCGGAGTGGCCGCAAGATCTGACCACGGCCACGTCTCAGACTGACCCTGGACCTGACGCCCGAGGTGCAAACACAAGTACAACATTTCAAAAAGAAAAAAACAAAAAATATTTTCCAAAACATACCAGGCACTCTTTGGGATAAGAATAATTTTATATAAATTTTTATTAAATTCCATATAAAAATATATTTTAAAGATTTTTCATATATAAATATATCTCTTTCCTCTTTTATCCATAATACAAAGATTTTTTATAGGAAAAGAAAAGGGTTTGAGAAAACACATTTGTTTCAAACTAGATGTACATAATTTAAAAAAAAAAAAAAAAAAAAATTGTCTCCTGGCCAGGATCCCAACACAGACTTTTATAACATTACTGCCATTAATTTATCCCCCTCTAAACACAATGACATGTCATGATGAGATATCTAGGTAATAGGTGTTCTATACATAAGCCAAAATCAGACCCATATAAGAGATTAGCTATAAGAACCGGTTCTGAAGATTTTTTTATCCAGACACCATTGGTCTCCGTTCACACTTGCGCTTTTTTCTTTTTACTCCTTTTCTAATTTTGGTCCGAAACCAACAGAAACAGTTCCTCTTGTATGATAGCAATGCAATTGTATATAAGGAGTTAAATATTCATCTTTAAATCTTCCTATACTCGGGGGCAGCCGAGATTTCACCCAAAGGTGAGCAAATTTAAGCAATGGAGCACGCTCCTACATTTAAGAGTCGGAATCCTGCTATGCTGGTATCCACGTTAAATTTTTATTCAGACACCATTGGTCTCAGTTCACACTTGCAGTTTTTGCTTTTTCCTCCTTCTTTTAGAATTTTGGTCCGAAACCAACAGGAGCAGTTCCTCTTATATAATAGCCATGCAAATATAGATAAAGAGTTGAATACTCATCTTTATGTTGATCTCGCAACTCAAGGTGGACTGAAAGTTCACTCTTTTTCACTATGTTCCTCCTCCTGGAGCAATTGTAGAGTTAAGGCAGATTTTAAAAAAAATATATCAATCGCGTTTTTCACCCCTTCAATCCCATCATTGGCAGATCACAATTCCCACATGGAAGGTTCTCCTTATATCCACTCCATCCACGGTCAATCCTTATGTTGAATAGCTTGGATCTTCCTATACTCGGGGGCAGCCGAGGTTTCACCCAAATGGTTTGATTCGACCCAATCTAAGTAAATATATTTTTTCACTCCTTGAAAATAGGAGGGAATAGACTTATGGGATGAATAAAGAACTAACTGTTATGATTTTCTGCCTCCGAGTGGTGGGGACTGGGTCCCTACAGATTTTTATCTGTTGTGGACCCGCTCCCTGCCCTTCGGAGACAGACATTAAAATCCTTGGATTCCGGAAGCGTTTTTGCCCTAATTTGGGAAAGCCTGTTTTATATCCCTTTATGTTTTGGAAGTGATCTTGTCGGTTTGGCATTTGGGTGGGGGTTGCGTGGATCCTTAAGGGCCGGCTGTGTAACAGCGTCCCGTGATTTTTCCACGCACCAACCAGCGAACTAATTTTCCTTTTATAAATACCTTTTTTTTTTCTCTGGATAAATGGATAGGTCCTATGGATGTTCTCTGTCCCTGGGTGATGGGGACTCGGTCCCTCCGGAAATATTCTCGGGGTTGGACCCACTCCCTGTCACCCGGGTACAGAGGATGCCTTGCCTGATTTTCGGCAGATAAAAATTAGCGGGACACTATCATATTACTGTAATAAATAGGTACTTTATGGGCTTAATGCTTTATGGACAGTCCGTTGACAGGTGCAGCGTCAAATTAGTGTTATACCATCTGAAATGCAACATGGATCTCTCATCATTTATTTAATTTTTTGGATTTTTTATTTATTTTTATTTATTATTTTTATTATTTTATTTTTTTATTTATTTATTTTTTGTTATTTTTATTTTTTTTTCTTATTTATTATTTATATAATTTTCTGTTATATTTTATTTATTATAGACACTGCTGATCACTAATGGGTTTGTTAGGGATAAATTAATTTTTCTTAATCCAAAAAATGGGAATTTACTTGCAATGTACTGTGTGTATATGTTTTGGTATTTTATATATATGTATATTCCCGGATAGAAATGTATGATGAAATACTGAGGGGAATCTATAAATATGGACAAAACATGTGTATAATTGGACGTTTTGGATTTGAATCATTGGATTCTATGAGTACTTAATGCAATATTTTTACATATGGGTCCAGTTCCCTTTAAATTTGGCCCTATAAAGATGCCAGACTTTACTGAACTCACGAAATGGCTCTGAGGAAATCCCGGTTCGGGATGAAACGCGTCAGCTGATCAATTAGTCTACACCTGGCAGGTAGTGACGTCAACCTTGCCTCGTCTTGCAGTCTCCAGTGTTGCCAGAAAAAACCAACGTGGATACCAGCATATTACGATACCGACTCTCCAATGAGGAGTGTGTTCCATTGCTATAATTTGCTCACCTTGGGTGAAACCTCGGCTGCCCCCGAGTATAGGAAGATCCAAGCTATTCAACATAAGGATTGACCGTGGATGGAGTGGATATAAGGAGAACCTTCCATGTGGGAATTGTGATCTGCCAATGATGGGATTGAAGGGGTGAAAAACGCGATTGATATATTTTTTTTAAAATCTGCCTTAACTCTACAATTGCTCCAGGAGGAGGAACATAGTGAAAAAGAGTGAACTTTCAGTCCACCTTGAGTTGCGAGATCAACATAAAGATGAGTATTCAACTCTTTATCTATATTTGCATGGCTATTATATAAGAGGAACTGCTCCTGTTGGTTTCGGACCAAAATTCTAAAAGAAGGAGGAAAAAGCAAAAACTGCAAGTGTGAACTGAGACCAATGGTGTCTGAATAAAAATTTAACGTGGATACCAGCATAGCAGGATTCCGACTCTTAAATGTAGGAGCGTGCTCCATTGCTTAAATTTGCTCACCTTTGGGTGAAATCTCGGCTGCCCCCGAGTATAGGAAGATTTAAAGATGAATATTTAACTCCTTATATACAATTGCATTGCTATCACACAAGAGGAACTGTTTCTGTTGGTTTCGGACCAAAATTAGAAAAGAAGGAGTAAAAAGAAAAAAGCGCAAGTGTGAACGGAGACCAATGGTGTCTGGATAAAAAAATCTTCAGAACCGGTTCTTATAGCAATTCTCTTATATGGGTCTGATTTTGGCTTATGTATAGAACACCTATTACCTAGATATCTCATCATGACATGTCATTGTGTTTAGAGGGGGATAAATTAATGGCAGTAATGTTATAAAAGTCTGTGTTGGTATCCTGGCCAGGAGACAATTTTTTTTTTTTTTTTTTTTTAAATTATGTACATCTAGTTTGAAACAAATGTGTTTTCTCAAACCCTTTTCTTTTCCTATAAAAAATCTTTGTATTATGGATAAAAGAGGAAAGAGATATATTTATATATGAAAAATCTTTAAAATATATTTTTATATGGAATTTAATAAAAATTTATATAAAATTATTCTTATCCCAAAGAGTGCCTGGTATGTTTTGGAAAATATTTTTTGTTTTTTTCTTTTTGAATTGTTGCTCTCCGAAACGGCACCGTGCTATATATGGATTGCATATTTTGGGATTTCTATTAGGTATGGTTTATAACCATTTCTTGTGTTTAGCTCACAAGTACAACATTCCTGTCTGAACGAGGCTTTACAATGTAAACACCCCGTGTCAGCGTCTTCGGTGGAGAATACGGCGCCGCACACAGGGCCTGCGGGTCGGTCATATAAGCTGCCGGCGTTCGCTGTACGGGGTGTAATGTATGAGATCACCAGACACTATGGGGGGGGGGGGTCATAGGGCAGCCGGCCCCAGATTGGAACCTTACCGGTCTTGTGATTAACCCGTTCGTTACCGCCAATACGCCTTTTAACGGCGGCCACTAATGGGCTTCATTCTGATGCATAAAACTTTTCACGGCGCCGCATCAGAATAAATAAACAGAGCAGGGAGCCGATAAATCTCAGCAACCAGATGTAGCGGGGAGGGGGGGCCGTCCCTGCTCTATCAGTATCGATCTCACCCGTATAAACCCTCAATAGTGGGCACCGCATCC